>NW_028112832.1:0-24542 GCF_964234715.1 Podarcis melisellensis
TTTCTAAGTAGCAAATCCATTGAAATGAATGGCTCTCCACTTGGCCATGCTGACTGATTTCAGTGGGCCTCTTACTATGTGAAGAACTCAGTTGGATACAATGTTGTAAATGGTGCATTTTTCCCCCAAAGCAGTTGGGGGGCGGAATAAATGAAAGAGGATCTAAATTAAAATGAAGCTCAAAATATTTCCTTGAAGACATTGTTCAAAAGAATCTGGTAACTTATTTCTCCTCCCACCACATGGGGGGGAGGGGTATCTGGAGAGCCCTGCAAAACTCTTCTTTTCCTATGTGTTAGAGCGACAGAATATTGCAAGTCTTTGCCAGTCAGCTCTTAAATGGAGCACTTTTTTTTCCTTGGCATACTACTATTCAGTTCTTCCATGCATGGCATTCCACATTTATTCCAGTTGAAGAAGTATTACCGACTTTTTTTTCATTTGGAAACACTGTGTTTCATCACAGCTGAAAGAACACTTGTCCTTGTATAAAAGCAGGGATTTCCTTCCTTATCTCTCACAGGTATTAATAGATTTCTCTCTTATATCATCATTATTTTCTAGGTCAATGGAACAGAGATTGAATATGAATTTGAAGAAATTACATTGGAAAGGGTAAGTGAATTGTTCTTCGCACTTCAGAGGCCAGATGACTTCGTTAGCAACACAAATAAAGCAATTAATTGTGATATAATCCTTCATTTTCAATTTAAGTATTTGGAGTGGAATTCCCTTTGCATATTTATATGAAAATCCCATTCATCATGACTGCTGATGGAGCTTAAGTCCTGAAAATCTTGCTAGGCTGTTAGAACTATTATGATGCAGATTTTTGCAGAATTCTTTTAGAAGTATAAAAGAACAAAACTTGACAACTCATATTGTGGTCTTAAGTATTATGAAATGTTTCCTCACATAGTTTCTGCTTCAGATTTTATTCCCAGTATGTTTATCTATAAAACTTGAATATGTTTCATTATTATCCTGGTTTGGGGCAAATACTATCTCCCAAGGCTTCTCATATCAGTCAATATACTGCTGGTGGCAAAAGCTGCACATCAGCCTTCCCCAACATGGTTTCTTCCAGTTATCATTGGACTCCAACTCACACTATCCCTGACCACTGACCATGCTGGCTAGGGCTGATGGGATATGTAGTCCAACAACAATTGGAGAACACCAGGTTGGGGAATGCTGCAGTACATAAACACTCTGGCTTACAAACTGAAAAGGCAGAAGGCGTGAAAAGGGGAGCAGTGGGGAAAGGGAGAGAAGGAGATCAGATTGATGGTAAGAGAAGTAAGTGATTAATTGTATACAAGTATGGCTGCCTGATTGGGACAAGGCTGATCTTCCCTTCCATGTCTCCTTTCTTGGGTACAATGGATACAAGGACCTGGTGACATTTAAGCCCTATTCATGCATTACTCTTGTTTAGGAAATAGCTGTGATGGCAATGGAGCTAGGCCATGCTTTAGGGTCTTTTACCTGCAATAACCACATGATGAGCACAATTGTCTGTAGACATTTGAATGTGTGGCAGGCTGTAGACATTTGAATGTAGACATTTGAATTGAATGGCTGTAGACATTTGAATTGACTGTAGACATTTGAATTGAATGGCTGTAGACATTTGAATTGTCTGTAGACATTTGAATGTGTGTCAGAGTCCCGACACTTCAGAGTCTTTTTCAGTGGCAATAGTGCAGTCTGTGCTGTTTTCCACCTTCTAGATGTTCTTCTGTTTTGTAGGCAAATTAACGGAGGAGAAAGCTACGAATGACTGCCACCTGCAGTGTTGCACCTGAATGTCATGAGGAATGGTTGAGGGAGCTGTATATATATAGCCTGGAAAAGAGGAGACTGAGAGGAGATAGGATAGCCATCTAGAAATATCTAAAGGGCTGCCACATGGAGGATGGAGCAAGCTTGTTTTCTCCTGCTCCGGAGGCTAGTACCCAACCAATGGATTCAGATTACAAGAAAGGAGAAGAACTTTCTGACAGTAGTTTGACAGCAGACTCCCTTGGGAGGTGGTGGACTCTCCTTCCTTGGAGGTTTTCAAGCAGAGATTGGATGGCCACCTGTCATGTATGATCTTGTTGAGATTCCTGCATTGCTGGGGGTTTGACTAGATGACCCTTGGGGTCCTTCCACATCTACAATTTATGATTCTATGCCACTGCTTGGCTTCCATCACATTCCCATGATAGAGAAGCAAGCAATCTGCCTGCTCGGTGATGGCAACAGTGTCTCAGCAGCAGTCCTCTAAGCCAGGCAACTCAACTCACCATTGCACTTCCCTTTCATGGCAACATAGAGCAACCGCACCACATATTCCCTTTTCTTCATTGTAAGGGGTGATTTAAAACATGCGTGTAATCAATAAAATAAAGGAGGAATGCATAGGTTTAAATACCTTGCCCCCAGAAGACTCTGGACACTCAGTTCAGAACTAAAATAGATGGTTTTCTTACAATAATACAGGATTGACCATCAAGTTACCACATTATTTTTGTTCTGTATGCTGAAGAAAGCTTCTTCAAAGAGAACCATTAAGGAAAGCAAAACTATACCTCAAGAGTTTTGTTGCTGCTATTGTCCAAGTTGTATGAAGCGCCTACCTTTGAAAGAGAATGTGTGTAAAGCCAATGAAGTGAAATAAAATTCCCCTAAAAGCCTTTAATAGACTAAGCTAAGAACAGGATTCTACAGGCTGAATCACATGAGACCCCTGACAGGTTTTTTGTTTAAATACACCTTGTGCTTTTTGGCTGCTTTTGGCCTGTGTGTTCCCAAAAGATATGTGGACCTCTAGCACCCAACTATTTTTGCAGATAAATCTCAGCCAATTGCGGCTTTGAAATAGAAAATCAGAGCAACGGAATGCTGACCTCTGACGTCTCCTTCTCATTTGAACTCTGCCAATAAGTCAAGCTACATGAATGAAAAGAAAGATGAACATATTGATTGGATGCATATTGTCAGTAGCTACAGGAGTAGTTCACGAAGATGCTGAAGGTGATATTTTTAATACTAAGGCAACATGTGCATGTTTGGTACTGAAATTCATAGACTGGGGAGACTCAAATCCCTGCTCAGCCCATGAAATTCTCAGTGTGGCCTTGTGCCAGTCACCTATCTCAGCCTAACCTAACTCACAGAGTTGTTTTGAGGCTAAAATGTAGAGGGGAAACCATGTGTACCACCCTGAGCTCCTCTGAGGAAGGGTGAAAGAAAAATGCAATAACAAATGAATGGATGGTTGTTGAGTGGAAGACATCCTAACTAGGCATGCATTGGTTCTTCAGTGTCAGTTCTCTTCCTTGGACGATGGAATTGTTCCTTAGCACAATTCCTGACTATAGCATCTTTATGCCACCATGATACTTCCCCCCTTTCGAGAAACAAAATTTGGTTTGACTATGGAAAGGAGGCATACAAATAAATGATGACGATTGTCCCTCGCAATGGATTCTGTCCCATAATAATAGAAAGGGTAAGTCATTGCAGTGTGAATATATAATGCAAGTCATTCCACACTGCAATTCTTTTTTAGAGCACCTTTATTACTGGGGCTGGATCAGAGTTATGGCTTACTTTACAGAATACGGGTTAAGAGTGCTTGGGGGCATTGACAGTTTATTACCACCTGCCAAGCACTCTGCCAAGATCTCCTGCTTTATTTCTGCACATTATCAGATAAAACGTCACAGTCTCTTGGGTGGTAGTGGAAGAAAGTCAAAATTCAGTGGAAGAGAACAGGAAGAGAAGGCATGTGTGTTACAAGGGATGTCTAAGAGAGAGAAATCACAAGAGAACATTGGCTATCTCATGGGCATTTGGTGAATGTCTGAAATTACGGAGCTGTAGTGGATATGGATGCTATGAATGGTATTTGAGGAAGCACGCCTAGGTAGTTCAACTGTCTAGCCTAGGACCTCAGAGGATGGCATTCAAGCACAGTGGCTTTAACAAGGCTCCTCCAAGGGTACCATTTTTACTATTTCTGCACTAATAGGGGCATTGGACTACCATTTAACATCAGCTGGGTAAATGTTCCATGCTGTTTCCTTAGCTGTGATTCCTGTATTGAGGATTGAACTAGATGACGCTTTGGGTGTCTTCCAACTGTAAAATTCCACAATCCTATGATTATGGAATCTGGCACTGGGACAAACTCTAGCCCATCCATCTGAGCCTTCAGAGATCAGGCACACTTTACATTGTTTCTAATAAACTCAGTCCAAATTACAGGCTGCTTCTGCTTATCTCAGTTCCTAGGGCCGATGGAGATTAGAATGGAATATAGACGTAGCTTCTTTCTTGAACTCGCCACTGAGATTATCATGTGGATAATGGCACCTTCCTTTCCCCCAAACACTTCTTGTGTTCCTGGTTGAGAGCGACAGCCCCAAGCCAACAGCACAGGGGAAAACTACCTTCCAGAATGGGAAAACTCTAGTTCAGATGGGAGCCATAACTATATTTTGGCCCAAGACAAAGGAGGAGCACAAAAAAAAAAAAAATCAAATTATGAAAGCTGTGTCTGGTTTCCTGGTGTGGGAAAAAATATCTTCCGTGTGTGTAGCTTTGCTCTTATACAACTAAGACAGGATGCATCTTGCTAACTAACCCAGAAAAGGAGGGGTGGCTTTTGTGTAATAGAGGAAGAAAAAAACCCAGAAGGAATAAAGCAACTGATAATCCTGATAATCAATTACATCAAAGTGATAACATTTACAGCTACCCAGGAGCGGAAATTATGCATATTTCTTTGCTAATCTGGAATACTTCACAGGACTCAGAGGGGATGAACAATCCAGGCAACGCAAGATTGGGCAATGTCATCATGTGTTTATTTATCTCTGTGACATTTACCAGAAATCTTCAATGGAACAGAAAGATTATTAGATACTTAGGCAAAAGTCAATAATGTCCGTATAGATTTATAGCACTGATTTCTTTCATTGCTGGTGCATAAAGTCCGAGGAGAGAGAGAGAGAGAGAGAGAGAGAGAGAGAGAGAGAGAGAGAGAGAGAGAGAGAGAGAGAGAGAGAGAGAGAGAGAGAGAGCTCTCAGGCTAACTTATTTACAGAAACAAACAGAATAAATTCACACACATTATGAACCTGCTTCATTGTTCAGGTCAGCCTTCCCCAACTGGGTGCTCTTCAGATGTTTTGGACTTCAACTTCCATCTGTGTGACAGTGGTAGGCTGTGGCTGATAATACTTGTAGTCAGAAACATCCGAATGAAGGCTGGATTCAGTCATCAACTGAGGGACCTACTTCATGTTCCATCTTCTTCTGTGGCCACATTGGTAAACAACAGAAATAGGGTCTTTTTAGTGGTGTCCCTTAGATTATGGAACCCCGTCAGAGAGTTCCATCTGGCATTTGCCCTCATTTCCTTAAGGAAAGAGGTAAAAACATTCCTCTTCCCAAAAACTATCAAGGAGCGTGTGAATATTTATTTAAAAAAAATAGTGCTGTGGTTTATTATTCTGTTCTGCTTTTATGTTGGATTAACCCAATTACGGTTTTGTATTCTAAAGATTTTATGGCCACTGTGGCTGCCTTTTTAAAAGGCAGAAAGGTAGACTACAGAGGTTTTAAATAGGAATGGAATGAATTGTACATTTCAGCTCCTCTGAATAAGTGGAAAACTTATTTGCCAGCATGAAGAATAACATGTGTGACAGCTGAAATGCTTCTTGAATCCCACAATCCTGAAATATGTACTTCTGAAGCACCTCTACCTTTGAAACCATACTAGGTCCTTGAAGAAACTTGACTATAATGTTAGTCATGACTTGTCCTAGGAGAGAAAAGTGAAGGGTTCAAGGAGCCAGCCCAGAGGTTTCTCTAGTGTTTGGTGGGTGAGTCTCTTCCACATTTCCCCCAAGCATTACAGATCAAACTCAGGCATGGAGGGGCAGTTCATATTAACACCCACCCCCCACCCCCGTTAGAAAAAAACCAAACAAATTTAGTGCAAAGAATCATGCAAATCCGATTTCTCTTTGATTGGACATTCACATGAAGCAACTGATTCACCAAATATGTTATCTGCATGGGCATGGGAAGAAATTCACAATTCTCTTCCACCATGCAAACTGAGGTCCTGCTGCCTGAAATTTCTGAAATTTCTGAATTGAGACTTTGTGGTTGCTCATCCAACCTTGACATTTCTGAAGATCATAGCATAAAGCAAGTATGGGGAACATCAGGCATGAGGCCCAAATGCCCTAAGGGTGAAAAAGCTTCCCACATAAGGCACAGAGCAACTGATGCTTGCATTTGGACCAGAAATCCGGATATGTCAGAAATATAGGCTTTAAATATAGTCCAGCTCCATATGGGATGGTTCTTCGGTCTTTTGACCACAATATACCTGTGATTGGGGAAGACTTTCCTCCTCAGTGCAAAAGGATCTTTTGTGATCCTTCATTTACTACGAGATATAGTTGCTTTTCTACTGACAGCTACTCACAGCAATGCCTCTCTCCAGACCCCAGAATTGTACAAGTGATATTCTCTCCCTTGCTTCTAACCACTGTGCTTTTCAGCTAAGTAATAGAAGGGTGTGAGCAAATGCTTATCAAGCATCATGCAAAATTTAATGGTGGGGATTATAACCTGCATAATCAATTATCTATGGTAGGTCAAGCTGCAACTGTTGACACAAATCATGCTGGCCTTCTTACTACGTAAATTGATAACTTTACACATCTATTAAAAATAATGTGGCATTCAAAAATATTTCCCTGGGAGGCATGTGTGCTGCTCAGTGACTTTTTAATGCTCCAGTTAACGAAGAACAACTAGAAATGCCCAAATAATTCATAGCCAGAAATGCCTATGACCATTGCACATTATCCTTTGTGATGATGACACTATTGCTAGCCTTTAAGAAACAGATGCATTGGCCTAATGAAAAACTTTCATAAGTATGTGGAGCCTGTGTGTCTTTTAAAGAGCTTGTATATTCTTTGAGTAGTGATGTATGGAAGTGAGAGCTGGACCATAAAGAAGGCTGATCGCCGAAGAATTGATGCTTTTGAATTATGGTGCTGGAGGAGACTCTTGAGAGTCCCATGGACTGCAAGAAGATCAAACCTCTACACACTGAAGGAAATCAGCCCTGAGTGCTCACTGGAAGGACAGATTGTGAAGCTGAGGCTCCAGTACTTTGGCCACCTCAGGAGAAGAGAAGACTCCCAGGAAAAGACCCTGATGTTGGGAAAGATGGAGGGCACAAAGAGAAGGGGGCGACAGAGGACGAGATGGTTGGATAGTGTTTTCGAGGTTACCAGCATGAGTTTGACCAAACTGCGGGAGGCAGTGGAGGACAGAGGTGCCTGGCGTTCTCTGGTCCATGGGGTCACGAAGAGTCGGACACGACTAAACGACTAAACAACAACAACAACAACATATTCTTGGAAAAAATAAAGTCTAATATTATCATCACCCTGGGTCATACTTTTCATCTTCGGGCTCTGAAGCTGGAGATATAAAGTGGGAGAGGGAATTGCCTTTGGGATCAGCCACAGGTGTCTCTACTACTTCAGAAGAACTAGTGTAAGAGGAGACCATTATGTGTAGCCCAAAGGGGCTCTCCTGCTTCCCTTCTCTGCCTCCGTGGGCTTGAGATGAAAACCTAAAGTTCAATCAAAGTCTCCTTCACACTGTTGGAACTGATAGATGTAAAGCAGACCGGGTCCCTTGGTTTAAAGAGGCCCCTCTAATGGAAGGCGGAGCTGGCTGTGTAGATGGAGAAGTTGGTGGTTGCTGAAACAACATTCAAGTTCTGCTCTTACTGTGTCTCCAGCCTGAGCTGTCCATGGTACTAATTAATCTTTAAATACTTCCCTTGCCTCAACCTAGACTTTGTCTTACTTCATTACATCATGCACTGTTTCCCCAAACCTAAGCCCTGCTGGATCAGACCCAAGGACCATCTAGTCCAGCATCCTCTCACAGTGGTCAACCATGGGAAGCCAAAAAGCAGGAGCTGAGGGCAACAGCATTCTCCCCACTTGTTTCCCAGACACTGGATGAAGCTTGGTTTCCAGACCCCTGATTATCTTGGTTGCCCTACTCTGCACATGTTCCAGCTTGTCAATATCCTTGTTAAATTGTGTTGCCCAGAACTAGACACAGTACTCCAAGTGTGGTCTGACCAAGGCAGAATAGAGTGGGACTATTACTTCCGTTGATTGGGACACTATACTGCGGTTGACGCAGTCAAGAATAGAATCATAGAATCATAGAATCATAGAATCATAGAGTTGGAAGAGACCACAAGGGCCATCGAGTCTAACCCCCTGCCAAGCAGGAAACACCATCAGAGCACTCCTGACATATGGTTGTCAAGCCTCTGCTTAAAGACCTCCAAAGAAGGAGACTCCACCACACTCCTTGGCAGCAAATTCCACTGTCGAACAGCTCTTACTGTCAGGAAGTTCTTCCTAATGTTTAGGTGGAATCTTCTTTCTTGTAGTTTGGATCCATTGCTCCGTGTCTGCTTCTCTGGAGCAGCAGAAAACAACCTTTCTCCCTCCTCTATGTGACATCCTTTTATATATTTGAACATGGCTATCATATCACCCCTTTACCTCCTCTTCTCCAGGCTAAACATGCCCAGCTCCCTTAGCCGTTCCTCATAAGGCATCGTTTCCAGGCCTTTGACCATTTTGGTTGCCCTCCTCTGGACACGTTCCAGTTTGTCAGTGTCCTTCTCGGACTGTGGTGCCCAGAACTGGACACAGTACTCCAGGTGAGGTCTGACCAGAGCAGAATACAGTGGCACTATTACTTCCCTTGATCTAGATGCTATACTCCTGTTGATGCAGCCCAGAATTGCATTGGCTTTTTTAGCTGCCGTGTCACACTGTTGGCTCATGTCAAGTTTGTGGTCAACCAAGACTCCTAGATCCTTTTCACATGTACTGCTCTCAAGCCAGGTGTCACCCATCTTGTATTTGTGCGCCTCATTTTTTTTGCCCAAGTGCAATACTTTACATTTCTCCCTGTTAAAATTCATCTTGTTTGTTTTGGCCCAGTTCTCTAATCTGTCAAGTCATTTTGAAGTGTGATCCTGTCCTCTGGGTGTTAGCCACCCCTCCGAGTTTGGTGTCATCTGCAAATTTGATCAGGATGCCCTTGAGTCCATCATCCAAGTCGTTGATAAAGATGTTGAATAAGATCGGGCCCAAGACAGAACCCTGTGGCACCCCACTAGTCACTCTTCTCCAGGATGAAGAGGAACCATTGATGAGCACCCTTTGGGTTCGGTCAGTCAGTCAGTTACAAATCCACTGAGTGGTAGCATTAGCCTATTTTGCTGCTGCATCATACTGTTGTCTTACATTAAGCTTGTGGTCAACTAAGACCCCTAGATCCTTTTCACATGTACTGCTGGCAGGCTAGGTTAATTTTATATTTGTGCAGAACCTTATCTTTGTCTCTACTGAAATTCATTTTGTTGGTTTGGGTCCAGTTCTCCAATCTGTTCAGGTCATCTTGAATCCTGTTTCTGTCTTCAGCAGTATTAGCTACTCCTTCAAGTTTGGTGTTATCTGCAAATGAGCAGAGCTTCACACTACACACTGGAACTCACTGGCACCCTAATTATGCCACACCTGTCCCCAAACCTCATATTTTGTATACTGCTTTGGAAGCTTTTGATGACGTATTTTGAAATTTAAAAATACAGGTAGCAATGTGGGGTTGGCTGGTTTGGGCATGTGGCCCAGATCTTTGCTCAGCACCGCTTCTATATTTGTCCACCACCTGCAAACAAGTAACCCAATTATTTGCAGTAAGGGGGAGCAATGACTATCAACAGAGCACAGAAGGCAACTTGATCAGGGCCCTCCAAAATTTAGACCCAATAAGTAGTGCAGTCCAGGGCTGTGTTCTGATGTGAGCACTGGCCCTAGCTGAGATGACAGTACCCTGGACAGCTCCATGGAGGACTCACACTGAGGACTGCATAAAAGCTGAGCTCAGATGTTGCTTCAGAAGTAGCTGTTGGGCTCAGATTAAGACTTTGAACGGACCTATAGCTCTGTTAAAGAAATGGGAGTGCCTGATCACCTCATCTGTCTCCTGAGAAATCTCTATGTGGGACAAGAAGCTACAGTTAGAACTGGATATGGAACAACTGATTGGTTCAAAATTGGGAAAGGAGTACGGCAAGGCTGTATATTGTCTCCCTGCTTATTTAACTTATATGCAGAATTCATCATGCGAAAGGCTGGGCTGGATGAATCCCAAGCCGGAATTAAGATTGCCGGAAGAAATATCAGCAACCTCAGATATGCAGATGACACAACCTTGATGGCAGAAAGTGAGGAAGAATTAAAGAACCTTTTAATGAGGGTGAAAGAGGAGAGCGCAAAATATGGTCTGAAGCATCAAAAAAACTAAGATCATGGCCACTGGGCCCATCACCTCCTGGCAAATAGAAGGGGAGGAAATGGAGGCAGTGAGAGATTTTACTTTCTTGGGTTCCATGATCACTGCAGATGGTGACAGCAGTCACGAAATTAAAAGACGCCTGCTCCTTGGGAGAAGGGTGATGGCAAACCTAGACAACATCTTAAAAAGCAGAGACATCAACTTGCCAACAAAGGTCCGTATAGTAAAAGCCATGGTTTTCCCAGTAGTGATGTATGGAAGTGAGAGCTGGACCCTAAAGAAGGCTGATCGCCAAAGAATTGATGCTTTTGAACTGTGGTGCTGGAGGAGACTCGTGAGAGTCCCATGGACTGCAAGAAGATCAAACCTCTCCATTCTGAAGGAAATCAGCCCTGAGTGCTCATTGGAAGGACAGATCGTGAAGCTGAGGCTCCAATACTTTGGCCACCTCATGAGAAGAGAAGACTCCCTGGAAAAGAACCTGATGTTGGGAAAGATGGAGGGCACAAGGAGAAGGGGACAACAGAGGACAAGATGGTTGGACAGTGTTCTCGAAGCTACAAACATGAGTCTGACCAAACTGTGGGAGGCAGTGGAAGATAGGAGTGCCTGGCGTGCTCTGGTCCATGGGGTCACGAAGAGTCGGACACGACTAAACGACTAAACAACAACAACAAATAGCTCTGTTCTGTATGTAACTCTACTTTTATGGAATTGTAAACTTGGAAGGGATCCCAAGGAACATCTAGTCCAACTCCCTGCAACGCAGGAATAGTCCCAACTCTACCTGGGGACTGAACCTGAGACCTTCTGCATGCAAGGCAGGTGTTCTACCACTGAGCTATTGCCTCTTGGTTTAAAGGGATCAAACTTTCTCCTGTAGACTGCGCATCAATGGAGCTGGGGAGACTCTGGTTGAACTGGGAGATAAAGTCCTCAGAGTCAGAGGAGGTAACAAGGCTACTGGACTCTTCCTGCAAAAGTACTTAAAGTGCTTCTAGGGCAGCCCCTGCCCCTGTAACTCCCTGGCCTCATCCCCTGAAGAAGAAGAATCTGCCCCCAAGGTCATAGCAGGTAGGTGTGTTAGTTCCAAGGTGACAGTCTGAAGAAAAGTATCTAAGCCTGTCAGGGGTACTTTCACAACAAAGCAAGTTGCAGTGACTTCAGTTAGGCCTGATGGAATTAGATCAGTTCTCAGGGTCAGCTAGCTAAGTTCAAAGTTCAGGTAGTCAGGCCTAGATGGCACCTCTGAAAAATGCAGTTCAGCACTGAAAGCACAAAAATGTGCTCCTGCCACCAGCAAGGCACCAGATCCTTGCTGCTTAAAGTCCCAGTTTGAGACCCATCCTGGCATCTAGGATCTGAAGTTGCTCCTACCCTTCCCATTAGGCTCAATATCTTGCCTTATTAGCATCACCCTCCCTTAAATATTATCATCTAGTATCTGAAAACTTACTCTCCCCCCCCCCCTGCATGGATTTGCTAAGCACCAGCTGGGTGGATCTTGACAGAACTTTCGACAGATGGCTTTTGGAACTGCCTTTTACTTTTGGCATTTCAGACCTGGGCACATCTGTGGGAGCTGCGACTGATTCAGTCACTTTCAGAGTTCTCAAGCTCTTTTCTTCCCTTTCCCCCTCCTCCCTCAGAAACCCCACATTAGTAGTTGCAATTATCAAAAGTAGCTGGTAACGCAGATGCTAATTGGCGTAAGCGGCTCTGTCCTTTTTCCTTGATGCTTTTGGGGCTTTTTCTGAGAACGCTCTGCAAAGAGCCTGGGAGATTTAAAGGTTACAATTAAAGATGCTGCGGTAATTTTCCAGGTTACGATTACCGAAGCAGATATTGTTGGTTCTGCTGCTGCGCGCAATTATCCCGAAACTTCTTTTATATCTAATTTTCTCCCGTTTGCTTTTTGCTGGGGTGGGGAATTGGCAGCTGAATACACAAGTTCTTTCTCAAGGGCATGGAGAAGGGAGTGAAACTTCACACTCTGAGCGGGAAGGGAGGTGGGGGGCAGCTAACCTAGTCACTCCTTTTCCTTTGGTCTTTACCATTGGAACCGAGTGGATGATGATAATGATGGTGATGGTGATGATGATGATGATGATGATGATGATGATAATAATAATTTATTACTTATACCCCAGCCTTCTGGCCGGGCCTCTCGAGCCACTCTGGGTGGCTTCCAACAGGATATTGAAAAGATCAAACATTAAAAACTTCCCTAAACAGGGCTGCCTTCAGATGTCTTCTAAAAGTCATATACCAGTAGTTGTTTATTTCCTTGACATCTGAAGGGAGGGCGCTACTACCGAAAAGGCCCTCTGCCTGGTTCCCTGTAACCTCACTTCTCACAGTGAGGGAACCACCAGAAGGCCCTTGGCACTGGACCTCAGTGTCCGGGCAGAATGATGGGGGTGGAGACGCTCCTTCAGGTATACAGGACCGAGGTCATTTAGGGCTTTAAAAGTGAGCACCAACACTTTGAATTGTTCTCGGAAACATACTGGGAGTCAATGTAATGTTGGAGATAAGCAGTGTCCCGTGCACAGCGGAATGATGAAAAGTACATGCCAACATACTCTATATTGCTTTATTTACATTTCAAAGCTGGCATCCTCTCTCCTCTAAAGCACGGAGAGAATCACAAACTGAAACTGCAAAGAACAGTGATAAACAGGAAACCAGTGTACGTCACATCCAGTCTCCTTTCCCGTGAGAAACCCAACAGTGCATTTACTGTGGAATGTAAACAACCTGTCTCGTGACAAGCACTTCGCTGCACAGAGAAGAAAGCAGAAACCAACATCCTCCCCCTTTCTGTGAACATCTCTGGGCAGCGTGTTCGTACAATATCAGTACAAACCCAACTTCTGCACATAGGTACAGTGTTGATCCCTTGATACAATCTTGGACAATACATCAGCAGGAATTTCATTACCTGGCATATAGGACACCGTTACGAGTCCCTTCTGAATACGTTCCCTAGCATGTTGCAACTTCAATTGCAAGTGCTTCGTGCTTTGCTTACAACCTTCAGAATTCAGCAAAGCCAAACATGCTTTGTTGTCCTGGTAAACCTGGATTGGACATTTGACAGGAATTTTCATGTCTTTGCACAATTGTAACAACCATTCACAATCTTTAAGTGAATAAGACAGTGCATTCAGTTCAGCTTCACAAGTACTTAAGCTAACTGTTGTTTGCTTCTTGCATGACCAATCAAATAGACTCTGATTGTACTTATAGCAAACTCCAGACGTACTTTTCCTGTCTGTAGTGTCACTTCCAAAACTTGCATCTGCAAATATCTCAAGACCACCAGATTTTTGATTGTTAAATCTCAGTCTGTAATGCATAGTGCCTTTCAAATACCGCGCTATGCGTTTCAGAGCTTTCCAATCCTTAACAGTAGGATTGTTGACTTGTCTGCTTAACAAATTACAGCTAACAGCAATGTCTGGTCTTGAACATCTGGCAATGAAGTTTAGCTTGCCTAGCACACTTCTGTACAGTGTAGTGTCAGAAAATGCTTCTTCAGTGTCATCTACTTGATAACCTGTTATCATCGGTGTGTCCACAGGGTTAGCATCCATCAGGTTTAGTTTGCTTAACACATCAGCAATTTTCCGTGACTGGTGTACTAGAATGTTACCATCTTGATCTCTCTCTATTTCCAGAGATAGGTAGTTGTTTACCTCACCAAGATCTTTCATGTCAAAGTGCTCTTTCAGTTGAGCTAGGGCGTTATTGTACATTGTGACATCCTCCCAAAAGAATAAAAGATCATCAACATAAAACAAACAGTACAGTTTCTTTTGCCCCTCCTCTTTGACAAATACACATGGATCAGCTTTCCCTTGCTGAAAACCTAGAGAAAACAATACTTCAGTGAGTTTTGTGTGCCAACACCGTGCACTTTGTTTGAGACCATAAAGGGACTTTTTCAGAGCACAAACAAATCCCTGTTTTACCTGTACGCCATCAGGTGGAAGCATATAAAGTGATTCATCTAGAGCAGTGTTTCCCAACCTTGTGCCTCCAGCTGTTTTTGAACTACAACTCCCATCATCCCTGACTAGCAAGACCAGTGGCAAGGGATGATGGGAATTGTAGTCCAAAAACAGCTGGAGGCACAAGGTTGGGAAACACTGATCTAGAGATCCGTACAGAAAAGCTGTATTCACATCATGGTGACTAATGTGTAGATTTTCCTCTGCAGCTAGCTTGAGCATAAGCCTAATGCTCTCATACCTCACTGTGGGTGAGTAGGTTTCGTGATAGTCTTCACCTGGTACCTGTGCAAAACCTCTGGCTACTAATCTGGCTTTGTGTCTGACTATCTTGCCATTTTGATCAGTCTTCGCTTTGAAGACCCATTTGCTTCCAAGCAGTTTCATTCCTGGAACTACTGGAACAAGCTTCCATGTTTTGTTCCTTTCCAAGGAATCAAGCTCAGCCTTCATGGCATTTAACCATGGCTCAGCTTCCTTTGAATCCAAATCCTGGATTTCTTGGAAACTTGAAGGTTCAAATACCTTCTTGGAGCTTTTAACAGCTGTTACTGCTATCTTAGCAAACTCATCAACAAATCTTTTTGGAGGTCTGCCTTTTGTGGCTCTCTGTGACCTACGAATTAGCCTTAAGTCTTCAACACTTTGCTCTTCCTTCTTGGGAGAAAAACGACCTATTGTGAACAATGGTTCTTCCAATTCTTGATCAGAGCTTTCAGAGGGTCGCATAGAGGCTTTCGCACTCTTGAAATCCTCTGAATCACCCGATTCAGTTTCAGACTCAGAATCAGTACCTTCATCAGTGGGTGTGGGTTGTTGTGGTTGCTTTTGACTATCCTTAGTCTCATCACTGTCATCAGGATAACATTGGAAAATCCCCACATTCTCCCCCCACTTGGCATTGTACTCAACACTTCTTGTGAGCTTAATTGTCTTAGAGTCAGTCATCATTATTCTGTAAGAACCTTTCTGATAACCTAGAAAGATACCATGCAATCCACGCTTGTCTAATTTGGAGCTTTGTGGTGAGTGAACCCACATGTCAGAACCAAAAATTTTCATGTGTTTGATGTATGGCTTCTTGCCAAACATCTTCTCATAGGGGGTACAACCAATCGCTGAAGATAACCTGCAATTGTAACTGTAAACAAAACACGAGAGAGATTCAGCCCAATAACTCTCTGGAAGATTTGCATCATGCAGCAAGGTTTTTAACCCTTGAAGCAATGTTTGATTTGCCCGTTCCGCAAGTCCATTCTGCCATGGCGAGCGAGGACTAGACAAATCGTGTTGAATTCCTTTCTCAGTCAGAAAAGCTTCAAACTGCTGAGAAGTGAATTCTCCCCCGCGATCACTGAAAAGAGTCTTTATCTTCTTACCATGCACATTTTCCAACCAAGCACAGAATTCCTTGAACCTAGGAAAAGCCTCTGATTTCTGCTTGAGATTGTACACATAAATATACCTGGAAAATGCATCAATGAGAACCATGAAGTACCTATTTCCACCCAAAGAGGGCGCTAGTGGTCCAACCAAATCAGCATGAACAACCTGGTATGGTTCTGTAGCTTGCCTACTAGACACCTTACCTTTCGCAGCCATTTGCACCTTGTTTGCTGCGCATGCCTTGCACTTCATGTGGTACCTGCAGGGTTTAATAGTCATACCTTCAACCAAGGCAGGCATTTTAGATACTGCCTCAAAATGCAAATGACCAAATTTTCGATGAAAATCGTGAATACATTCTGCATGCAAACTTTTGTTAGAACCTGCAATGCAACAAGTGTCATCCTGCACAACATCATCATAATACAAAACAAACGATCAACATATTCAGCATGCAATACATAATCATTTTTCTTTGTGATGGTGCATTTCTTGTTCTTAAAGGAAACGTCAATGTTCCGCTCATTCAGCTGTCCAACGCTGAGCAGATTATGTTTGGCATCCGGCACATAAACCACATTCTGTATCGATAAGTCCAAACTGTGAAGAACAACAGTTCCGTAGCCTTTGCTGGGAATTGTGTGGTCATCCGCCTGGTGAATCGCACCCTCCTGCGGTGTAAAAGACACGAACAGTCGCTTATCGTTGCACATGTGGTGGGTCGCCGCTGAATCAACAACGAAGAAAGATCTAGACGTCTTCTGGACCTCTGCAACCTTTGGAGTGAAGCGTGAGACCATTGCCTTGTGCTGCGTTGTCCTGGACACCGGACCTTTGCCTTTGCCTCGGCCTTTTCCACGCGATGAGCTTTCGCTGCGCTGCTCTGTCTTGGCCTTGGGATATTTGCATTCCCTCTTCATATGGCCTAGACGTCCACACGAGTAGCATTTCACTGCTGTCAAAGCTTTGGCGCCATCTGGTGGTTCCACTGCACTATGGGATGACGTCTGTGAAGACTCCCCCTTTCCCATGCAGCCAGCACCCCGGCGATCTGCTTCATTCTGAATCATGGCAGTATCACAGGCTACTGTGAGTTGAGCATTTGGCTGATTAGTGGTATCAAATTCCCCACTTGCCTCATCCAGCCTTCTGCAGCTAGCCATCATGACTCTGGCATTAGCCTCCTGCATCATCTCTGCTGCTGTAAATCAAGCTGCTTTAATCCAAAGGCAAATTCAAAACAGCCTCTGCTTGTGAGCCTGAGCCACTTGCTTATCTGCAGCTGCTTGAAACCTCATTCCAAAGGCAAGTTCATAAGCGAAAGTTCTCAAGTGCTTTCTCTATGCTGCCTTAATTCCGCTGCGTCACTACTCTCTGCAGCTGCTTTACTCCAATAGCATTTCTAAAAGTTACTTTCGATTTCCCCCAGCATAGGAAAGTGTTGCTTTTAGCCATTTGCCTGTGCCTCGGCAAAACCGGCTATAAAAGTTCAAAGTCCAGCCATAAAGCCATTAATTAGAAGCTGGCAGGCTGCCCGGAGCAGTAGCACATACCTCATATCAATCATTTTGACGCGCAGAGCAGATACCGTGCGATCCGTCCCTCTGCCGCTGTTCCGATCCTCTGCCGGCACTCCGTTTCTTTGCTCCTTTGTTCCTTTGCCAGGAGCCCGACTTCTGGAGTCCATTCTCAAAACACTGTGTTTTTCTGGGCCCGGAACCAAATGTTGGAGATAAGCAGTGTCCCGTGCACAGCGGAATGATGAAAAGTACGTGCCAACATACTCTATATTGCTTTATTTACATTTCAAAGCTGGTAAGTTACAGAAAAACATCTTCCCTCTGCCGGAGCAGAGAAAGGCATCCTCTCTCCTCTAAAGCACGGAGAGAATCACAAACTGAAACTGCAAAGAACAGTGATAAACAGGAAACCAGTGTACGTCACATCCAGTCTCCTTTCCCGTGAGAAACCCAACAGTGCATTTACTGTGGAATGTAAACAACCTGTCTCGTGACAAGCACTTCGCTGCACAGAGAAGAAAGCAGAAACCAACATGTAAGTCTTTCAGTGTATGGTCTCGGTGGCCGCTCCTGGTCACCAGTCTAGCTACCACATTCTGGATTAGTTGTAGTTTCTGGGTCACCTTCAAAGGTATCCCCATGGAGAGTGCATTGCAGTAGTAGGATTTCTTTATTCCCTTGCTGCCTCCACTATACAACCATTTAATGGTGCTTTACTAGATGGGCTGTTGATTTGCTGCTGTAGGGCTCCTCTTACATGCTTACTCAATGGGCCAGGAGGTTTTCTGTTCTGTGCAGATTGGGAAGTGTAAGAATTAAGTGTGGAGTCAATAACAGACTAAAACAGTGTAGGTTTTTACCAGATATTTTTGTAAGGCAGCAATTGTGAATGGTTTTTGTGAAGATGTTTTTAGACCTATATAGCATTCTGGGCATGGGATGCGGGTGGCACTGTGGTCTAAACCACTGAGCCTTGGGCTTGCCGATCGGAAGGTTGGTGGTTCGAATCCCCGTGACGGGGTGAGCTCCCGTTTATCTGTCCCTGCTCCTGCCAACCTAGCAGTTCAAAAGCATGTCAAAGTGCAAATAGATAAATAGGTACCGTTCCGGCGGGAAGGTAAATGACATTTTTTGTGCACTGGTCTGGTTTCCCCAGAAGCGGCTTAGTCGTGCTGGCCACATGACCCAGAAAAGCTGTCTGCGGACAAACAGCGGCTCCCTCGGCCAGTAAAGTGAGATTAGTGCCGCAACCCCAGAGTTGTTTGCGGCTGGACTTAACTGTCAGGGGTCCCTTACCTTTACCTTTTTAACATCCTGGGCACCACCATTTAAGAAGGATGTTGACAAGTTGGAACATGTGCAGAGGAGGGCAGCTAAGATGATCAAGGGTCTGGAAAATAAGCCTTCTGAGGAACGGTTGAAGGAGCTGGGTATGTTTAGCCTGGAAAAGAGGAGACTAAGAGGAGATATGATAGCCATCTTCCAAAATCTTAAGGGCTGTCACATAAAAGACAGCACAAGCTTGTTTTCTCCTGCTTTGGTGGGTGGGGCTTGATCCAAATGCTTCAAATTGCAAGAAAGGAGATTCTCACTAAACATCAGGGAGAACTTTTTGACAGTAAGAGCTGTTTGAGACAGGAACAGTCACCCTCAGGAGGTTGTGGTCTCTCCTTCCTTGGAGGTTTTTAAGCAGAGGTTGGATGGCCATCTGTCATGGATGCTTTAGCTTAAATTCCTGCATTGCACTGGAGTAGATGACTCTTAGGATTCTTTCCAATTCTACAATTCTATGATTCTATATATGTTCTTCATTGAAAGATAAAAAGTACATAATTACGAGTGCACAAAGATGCAGATTTGAAGAAATAGCACCCATGTAGAAAACAATGTTTTTGTGGGAGTGGAGAGAAACTGTTTTTAAACAGTTTTATCAGATAGCCAGTAGTACAAATGAAAATGACCTCGTAAAATGCACTCATCTATCTTGACTGTTCTCTTGCTATACTTAGCAGTGCATCAATTTCCATTTTCCACAGTTCTGCTCCTCGAGTTTGGATCCACTGTTTTTTTTTTAGTGATTTCTGCTTTCTCCAGCAGTGCAGCTATCTTTCTGAGTACAGCACATAAGTATTTATTTTGTTCTTGGCATGGAACTTCACAGTGGTTTAATGTTGTGACTGTGCGTTTAATGTTTAATAAACCTTTTATATTGCCATCATTGGTGAATGGAAACAGTAGGCTAGTCAATCCACAGGTAGATCTGCTATAGATGCCAACATCTGTTTACCCTAATACTGTAGCAGAGGTATCTGGAAAAACAGGTTAGTTTTAAGTTGAGTATGTAGTGATGACAAAATCATAGTGTGGTAATAAAATCCTGGTCCATAAAGAAGGCTGATCGCCAAAGAATTGATGCTTTTGAATTATGGTGTTGGAGGAGACTCTTGAGAGTCCTGTGGACTGCAAGAAGATCAAACCTCTCCATTCTGAAGGAAATCAGCCCTGAGTGCTCACTGGAAGGACAGATCCTGAAGATCCAAGACTTTGGCCACCTCATGAGAAGAGAAAACTCCCTGAAAAAGACCCTGATGTTGGGAAAGATGGAGGGCACAAGGAGAAGGGGACGACAGAGGATGTGGATAGTGTTCTCGAAGCTACCAGTATGAGTTTGACCAAACTGCGGGAGGCAGTGGAAGACAGGAGTGCCTGGTGTGCACTGGTCCATGGGGTCATGAAGAGTCAGACACGACTAAACAACTGAACAACAAAATAAAATCTTAGAGTGCAATGCTATTCATACTTACCCTACAGAAACAGTGGGTATATAAAAGACCCATATAGGATTGTGTTGTTCGATAATGAGAGGTGGACAAATGTATGAAATTAAGTTACAAAAGAAAATGACTCATCTGCTGATTGTGCATATTTCCCAGACCTTTAAGGGAAAGTATTCCATGGACCTTTTGAATACTATTCAGTGGTAAGAAATTAGCAGTGGATCTAGCTGATACTTCATTTCTCTGCTACCAGCCACAAAGACACTCAGCTGCAACTGCAAATGTACCAGGAGATTACCTTCAACTGATTGCCTGCCCTACTTTTTTCCACACTGCTTGGTTGCTTGCAATTTTACAGTTGCAGGTGTACGGCTAATTCCTGGTTTAGAGAGGCATAGTATTAATTACTCTCACTTCACCCCTGAACAAGAGGGTGATTCTAGGCTATTTAAATGTTTAATTTAGAGAGAGAAATTGTTGAGCTTTACGACACCATTCATGTAAATGGTGCTTCACGGCATAAGCATAAAAACAGAGGTCACCACCTAAAGGATCGTTGCCATCAGATGTATGATTAGTGTGGAAGAGCTAATAGGAATGACCGTGCAATTCTATGCTCATTTACTCAGAAGTAAGGGCCACTGGGTTCAGTGAGGCTTCCTTTCAGGGAAGCGTGAATAGGATTGCAGCTCGGATGAATCCATTTTTCCCTTGTATACATTTTATACGTCCCTGGTGGCTTCTTGCAAACAAACAGAAAAAACATGACAGTGAACAATAACATCATATGGAGTAAACTGTGAAATAAAGGAAGCATGCAGAATGGCTAAAAGTCAACAAAGCATTATCAACCCTGCAAGGTAAAAAAAGACTTCCTAATAATAATAACAAATATTTGCCAGCAAAGAGAAGGGAGTGAGATTTCTGTTGCAGGCATAGGCAAACTTGGCCCTCCAGCTGTTTTGGGACTAGAGTTCCCATCATCCCTGACCACTGGTCCTGTTAGCTAGGGATGATGGGAGTTTTAGTCCCAAAACATCTGGATGCCTGCCTCACAGGCCTCATCTCCTGTCCTAGCCAATGTGTTGGAAGTTGTTGGACTACAACTCCCATCATCCCTGACTATTTGCCATGCTGCCTGGGACAACTAGGGCACCTCTAAGTTAGATTAATCACTTAAAATCAAGCCGTAATCAACTAAAATGTTGCCCACTTTTAGGCAGCAGGGTTTTTTAAAAAAAGAAAGGAAGAAGTAAAAATGTAATTATTTTTCATGTGAGTACTGGCAGGCAGTGATGGCCACCAACTTGGAAATTCATAGAGGAAAGGCTAGCAACGGCTAGCAGATTCTTCTTATGTTCCTCTGATAAAACCTGCATGATCACTACCCTCTTAAGTGTCCTCTCTTCTCTCATACAATGGAAGAATGCTTCTTCTTAAACTGCAAGCCTAGGCACACTTACTTAAGATGAACTTTTTAAACATAGACAAAACCCAGCTCAGAATATGCCCCTACCACCCTAAAGATTGTGCTGAGCTGATGGGCAATGTGCTTTAACTACCAGCAGGTAGGTATATCTAGTGCCTGTTTGGTATACCTGGGGGAGGTGCAGTTTGATCTCTCAAGGTGCTGAGCACTCTAAAAAGTTTAACTGGTACTAATTACGAGCCAGGGAAGGCTGCTGAGTGCACATTCAGCTTCCAAAGAACATTGCAGGATGGGGGCCAGAATATAGCACGAATGAGTCCTAATTGGCTTATATAAGTGTTCCTTGGAGCCTGAAGAGCATACAATCAAGACCTGGCGAGCTGATTGTGCAGGGTTCCAAATCGCAGGAAGAACCTATTCAGATACAGCAGCTTTTTCTTTTCAGACATCCCACCTCCGCTTGATGCATGGGCAGCAATAGGGATGGACAAATTTCACTTCCTCTCAATTTCCACTTTTTATAGCCTTAAGTTTAGTTCACTGCAAAGTTGTTCTTCCCAATATACAGTCATACCTCGGGTTACAGACGCTTCAGGTTGTGGGTTTTTTGTTGTTGTTGTTGTTGTTTTGGGTTATGGACTGCCGAAATGCAGAAGTACTGGAATGGGTTACTTCTGAGTTTCAGTGGTCGTGCATGCACAGAAGCACAGAAGTTTGCAACCCGCTTGCGCGCAGACACACAGATGTGGGTTGCAAACACTGTGGGTTGCAAACGTTCATCCCACACGGATCACGTTCACAACCCGAGTGTCCACTGTAATCAGTTACATTTTCATGAGTATATGCTTTTTGCACACATTGTACAGTAGTAGCTCGGGTTAAGTACTTAATTCGTTCCGGAGGTCCGTTCTTAACCTGAAACTGTTCTTAACCTGAAGCACCACTTTAGCTAATGGGGCCTCCTGCTGCTGCCGTGCCACCAGAGCACAATTTCTGTTCTCATCCTGAAGCAAAGTTCTTATCCTGGAGCACTATTTCTGGGTTAGCGGAGTCTGTAACCTGAAGCGTATGTAACCTGAAGCGTATGTAACCCGAGGTACCACTGTATTAAAAAACCCCCAAGCATTTTTAAACACAGCAAAGAAGTTGGAGAAGTTCAAAGTTTGAGCCATAGCTGTGTTTTCGTTCCCTATCTCTGTGCTAAGATTTGCTTTTATGGTTGAAGGAGCTGGGTAGGTTTAGCCCTGAAAAGAGGAGACTGAGAAGAGATATAACAGCCATCTTCAAATATCTGAAGGGCTGTCACATGGAAGATGGATCATGCTTGTTTTCTCCTGCTCTGGAGGGTAGGACTCGAACCCATGGCTTCAACTTAGAAGAAGGGAGATTCTGACTAAACATACGGAAAAGCTTTCTGACAGTAAGAGCTGTTTGACAGTGGAATGGACTCCCTTGGAAGGTTGTGGATTTTCCTTCTTTGGAGGTTTATAAGCAGAGGTTGAATGGCCATCCATGGATGCTTTAACTGAGATTCCTGCATTGCTGGGGGTTGGACTAGATGACCCTCGGGGTCCCTTCCAACTCTACAGTTCTATGATTCTTTGAATAAACCATTAGGTAATCCTTGGCTAAACCAAGTCAAGCAGCATCATTAAAAATCACAAGTGATTCAGGAGCACAACAAGCTGGTTTGAGAGGGGTAGAGTATTAATAGCAGAAATGCTTGCTCAATTTCTTTATAGATATGCACATATGCCAATGCATAAGAAACACATCAATAATGCAGCTTTTATTTCCCAAGCTATGTATGGGAAATCCATCAATATGACAAATGACTTCAGTAAACTGTCCCCTGGAAGCCAATATCTCTCCTATTGATCTAAAAAAATGCAAAAGTTCAATTAGACACTGAGAGCGAGCATCCTTGGAGCTAAGCTCTCAAAGTCATGTAAAAATAAATTCATTTTCAAATCATGTTAATAGAGCAAAGATGAGTGTCAAGGGATGGAGCAAGTTACAGCTACGATTCAATAGGCAGTTAAAGCACCATTGATGATGGAGATTATTCAGCAGTTTGCTGCGGCTCCTTCTCCCCTGAGTTGGTTCCATTGACCGCAATGTAACGTACATAGAGAAATGTTAAGTGCTGTTCGGATCTGAGCCACACAGTTTTGAGATGCAATCAGCATTCAGTTTCAGTGCTTGTCTACTTTGATTTTTTTTGCTTTCACAGCACCTAAATGCAAACACATTTAGTCAAAGACCATGGCTGATTTCCTATTGTTGTTGCCAGTGTGGAAGAGACCGTCCTCACATTTTCTCTCACACATGTACTCTTCTTAACTGACTGATGTTTTAAGGAGGTGGCTTCCATTTGTGAATAATAATAATAATTTTTATTTATACCCCGCCCTCCCCAGCCAAGGCCAGGCTCAGAGCAGCTATGAAGGGGAATGAAGGGAAAGGAGTAGAATTATCCACGCAAGAAACACCCACTAAATATAGCTTTGAATGGGGTGTGTGTGTGTGTTCTTCAAGGCCACAGGAGGAATGGGACAAAACCTACACTTAAAGGCATTTTTGTCAGGTGATGTAACTATGGATAAAGGAAAAATTTGAACCAGTTCACATTTGAAGAGGGGCTGTTACAATTTGCACTTTCCAAAGCATTACACAAACCATCGCACAGCCACCCTTGAAAGCTTGCATTTTGTCATAGGGGCCACATTATCCAGCACCCATCCTGAGAAAAGGTGTCTATCACAAATGCAGTCAACTTTTAGCATTCCTTTCCACCCCCGCTTGTGCCTTCATGACCAATGCTCGGTGATTTTTCTCTCGTTTAGGAAGCAGGCTGGGTAATTGGGGAGAGGGAGCGTGTGTTGTAAATGTAAAGCCTTATAAACAGCAACATTGGGCCCTGAACTGCAATCTGTTTGATCAATGGCATTTACTTAGAGGTGGGGAAAGGGCTCCCGCTGTGATG
>NW_028112831.1:5000-10000 GCF_964234715.1 Podarcis melisellensis
CCCTAACCCTAACCCTAACCCTAACCCTAACCCTAACCCCTAACCCTAACCCTAATCTTGGATTGTTCTTGCGGTGTTCATTCACCCTAACCCTAACCCTAACCCTAACCCTAACCCTAACCCTAACCCTAACCCTAACCCTAACCCTAATCTTGGATTGTTCTTGTAGTGTTCATTCATCCTAACCCTAACCCTAACCCTAACCCTAACCCTAACCCTAACCCTAACCCTAACCCTAACCCTAATCTTGGATTGTTCTTGTAGTGTTCATTCATCCTTACCCTAACCCTAACCTAACCCTAACCCTAAATCTTGGATTGTTCTTGCGGTGTTCATTCATCCTAAACCTAACCCTAACCCTAACCCTAACCCTAACCCTAACCCTAACCCTAACCCTAACCCTAACCCTAACCCTAACCCCAACCCCAACCCTAACCCCAACACTAACCCTAACCCTAACCCTAATCTTGGATTGTTCTTGTGGTGTTCATTCATCCTAACCCTAACCCTAACCCTAACCCTAACCCTAACCCTAACCCTAACCCTAACCCTAACCCTATCCCTATCCCTAACCCTAACCCTATTCTTGGATTGTTCTTGTGGTGTTCATTCACCCTAACCCTAACCCTAACCCTAACCCTAACCCTAACCCTAACCCTAATCTTGGATTGTTCTTGCGGTGTTCATTCACCCCTAACCCTAACCCTAACCCTAACCCTAACCCCTAACCCTAACCCTAACCCTAACCCTAACCCTAACCCTAACCCCTAACCCTAATCTTGGATTGTTCTTGCGGTGTTCATTCATCCTAACCCTAACCCTAACCCTAACCCTAACCCTAACCCTAACCCTAACCCTAATCTTGGATTGTTCTTGCGGTGTTCATTCATCCTAACCCTAACCCTAACCCTAACCCTAACCCTAACCCTAACCCTAACCCTAACCCTATTCTTGGATTCTTCTTGCGGTGTTCATTCACCCTAACCATTACCCTAACCCTAACCCTAACCCTAACCCTAATCTTGGATTGTTCTTGCGGTGTTCATTCATCCTAACCCTAACCCTAACCCTAACCCTAACCCTAACCCTAACCCTAACCCTAACCCTAATCTTGGATTGTTCTTGCGGTGTTCATTCACCCTAACCCTAACCCTAACCCTCTCCCTCACCCTAACCCTAACCCTAACCCTAACCCTAACCCTAACCCTAACCCTAACCCTAACCCTAACCCTAACCCTAACCCTAACCCTAACCCTAACCCTAACCCTAACCCTAACCCTATTCTTGGATTGTTCTTGCGGTGTTCATTTACCCTAACCCTAACCCTAACCCTAACCCTAACCCTAACCCTAACCCTAACCCTAACCCTAACCCTAACCCTAATCTTGGATTGTTCTTGTGGTGTTCATTCATCCTAACCCTAACCCTAACCCTAACCCTAACCCTAACCCTAACCCTAATCTTGGATTGTTCTTGCGGTGTTCATTCACCCTAACCCTAACCCTAACCCTAACCCTAACCCTAACCCTAACCCTAACCCTAACCCTAACCCTAACCCTAATCTTGGATTGTTCTTGTAGTGTTCATTCATCCTAACCCTAACCCTAACCCTAACCCTAACCCTAACCCTAACCCTAACCCTAACCCTAACCCTAACCCTAACCCTAACCCTATTCTTGGATTGTTCTTGCGGTGTTCATTCACCCTAACCCTTACCCTAACCCTAACCCTAACCCTAACCCTAACCCTAACCCTAACCCTAACCCTAATCTTGGATTGTTCTTGCGGTGTTCATTCATCCTAACCCTAACCCTAACCCTAACCCTAACCCTAACCCTCACCCTAACCCTAACCCTAACCCTAACCCTAACCCTAACCCTAACCCTAACCCTAACCCTATTCTTGGATTGTTCTTGCGGTGTTCATTCACCCTAACCCTAACCCTAACCCAACCCTAACCCTTACCCTAACCCTAACCCTAACCCTAACCCTAACCCTAACCCTAACCCTAACCCTAACCCTAACCCTATCCCTATTCTTGGATTGTTCTTGCGGTGTTCATTCACCCTAACCCTAACCCTAACCCTAACCCTAACCCTAACCCTAACCCTAACCCTAACCCTAACCCTAATCTTGGATTGTTCTTGTAGTGTTCATTCATCCTTACCCTAACCCTAACCCTAACCCTAACCCTAATCTTGGATTGTTCTTGCGGTGTTCATTCATCCTAAACCTAACCCTAACCCTAACCCTAACCCTAACCCTAACCCTAACCCTAACCCTAACCCCAACCCTAACCCCAACCCTAACCCTAACCCTAACCCTAATCTTGGATTGTTCTTGTGGTGTTCACTCATCCTAACCCTAACCCTAACCCTAACCCTAACCCTAACCCTAACCCTAACCCTATTCTTGGATTGTTCTTGCGGTGTTCATTCACCCTAACCCTAACCCTAACCCTAACCCTAACCCTAACCCTAACCCTAACCCTAACCCTAACCCTAACCCTAACCCTATCCCTAATCTTGGATTGTTCTTGCGGTGTTCATTCACCCTAACCCGAACCCTAACCCTAACCCTAACACTAACCCTAATCTTGGATTGTTCTTGTAGTGTTCATTCATCCTAAACCTAACCCTAACCCTAACTCTAACCCTAACCCTAACCCTAACCCTAACCCTAACCCTAACCCTAACCCTAACCCTAACCCTAACCCTAACCCTAACCCTAACCCTAACCCTAACCCTAATCTTGGATTGTTCTTGTAGTGTTCATTCATCCTAAACCTAACCCTAATCCTAACTCTAACCCTAACCCTAACCCTAACCCTAACCCTAACCCTAACCCTAACCCTAACCCTATTCTTGGATTGTTCTTCCGGTGTTCATTCACTCTAACCCTAACCCTAACCCTAACCCTAACCCTAACCCTAACCCTAACCCTAACCCTAACCCTAACCCTAACCCTAACCCTATTCTTGGATTGTTCTTGCGGTGTTCATTCACCCTAACCCTAACCCTAACCCAACCCTAACCCTTACCCTTACCCTTACCCTAACCCTAACCCTAACCCTAACCCTAACCCTAACCCTAACCCTAACCCTAACCCTATCCCTATTCTTGGATTGTTCTTGCGGTGTTCATTCACCCTAACCCTAACCCTAACCCTAACCCTAACCCTAACCCTAACCCTAACCCTAACCCTAACCCTAACCCTAACCCTAATCTTGGATTGTTCTTGTAGTGTTCATTCATCCTTACCCTAACCCTAACCCTAACCCTAATCTTGGATTGTTCTTATGGTGTTCATTCATCCTAACCCTAACCCTAACCCTAACCCTAACCCTAACCCTAACCCTAACCCTAACCCTAACCCTAACCCTAACCCTAACCCTAACCCTATTCTTGGATTGTTCTTGCGGTGTTCATTCACCCTAACCCTAACCCTAACCCTAACCCTAACCCTAACCCTAACCCTTACCCTAACCCTAATCTTGGATTGTTCTTGCGGTGTTCATGCACCCTAACCCTAACCCTAACCCTAACCCTAACCCTAACCCTAATCTTGGATTGTTCTTGTAGTGTTCATTCATCCTAACCCTAACCCTAACCCTAACCCTAACCCTAACCCTAACCCTAACCCTAATCTTGGATTGTTCTTGCGGTGTTCATTCATCCTAAACCTAACCCTAACCCTAACTCTAACCCTAACCCTAACCCTAACCCTAACCCTAACCCTAACCCTAACCCTAACCCTAACCCTAACCCTATTCTTGGATTGTTCTTCCGGTGTTCATTCACTCTAACCCTAACCCTAACCCTAACCCTAACCCTAACCCCAACCCTAACCCTAACCCTAACCCTAACCCTAACCCTATACCTAACCCTAACCCTAACCCTAACCCTAACCCTAACCCTAACCCTAACCCTATTCTTGGATTGTTCTTGCGGTGTTCATTCACCCTAACCCTAACCCTAACCCTAATCCTAACCCTAACCCTAACCCTAACCCTAACCCTAACCATAACCCTAACCCTAATCTTGGATTGTTCTTGTAGTGTTCATTCATCCTAAACCTAACCCTAACCCTAACCCTAACCCTAACCCTAACCCTAACCCTAACCCTAACCCTAACACTAACACTAACACTAACACTAACACTAACACTAACACTAACCCTTATCTTGGATTGTTCTTGCGGTGTTCATTCATCCTAACCCTAACCCTAACCCTAACCCTAACCCTAACCCTAACCCTAACCCTAACCCTAATCCTAACCCTAACCCTAACCCTAACCCTAACCCAAACCCTAACCCTTACCCTAATCCTGGATTGTTCTTGTGGTGTTCACTCATCCTAACCCTAACCCTAACCCTAACCCTAACCCTAACCCTATTCTTGGATTGTTCTTGCGGTGCTCATTCACCCTAACCCTAACCCTAACCCTAACCCTAACTCTAACCCTAACCCTAACCCTAATCCTAACCCTAACCCTAACCCTAACCCTAACCCTAACCCTAACCCTAACCCTAACCCTAACCCTAACCCTATTCTTGGATTGTTCTTGCGGTGTTCATTCACCCTAACCCTAACCCTAACCCTAACCCTAACCCTAACCCTAACCCTAACCCTAATCTTGGATTGTTCTTGTGGTGTTCATTCACCCTAACCCTAACCCTAACCCTAACCCTAACCCTAACCCTAACCCTAACCCTAATCTTGGATTGTTCTTGCGGTGTTCATTCACCCTAACCCTAACCCTAACCCTAACCCTAACCCTAACCCTAACCCTAACCCTAACCCTAACCCTAATCTTGGATTGTTCTTGCGGTGTTCATTCATCCTAAACCTAACCCTAACCCTAACTCTAACCCTAACCCTAACCCTAACCCTAACCCTAACCCTAACCCTAACCCTAACCCTATTCTTGGATTGTTCTTCCGGTGTTCATTCACTCTAACCCTAACCCTAACCCTAACCCTAACCCCAACCCTAACCCTA
>NW_028112830.1:0-24374 GCF_964234715.1 Podarcis melisellensis
TCCACATAACTCTGTAAATAGGAACTAGTGTTTAATTCCTACATAAACGATCAGAGAATGAGGTCTATTTCCTGGCAAATGATATCTTCCCTTTTCAAATCCCTGTCTGCAATGGCTTTGCAGTTCTGGCAGACACCATGGGCAATGAGGAGAGATGGGATCTCGCCCACAACCTTGGCCCTCCAGATGTTTTGAGACTACAGTTCCCATCATCCCTGACCACTGGTCCTGCTAGCTAGGGATCATGGGAGTTCTAGGCCAAAAACATATGGAGGGCCAAGGTTGAGGAAGCCTGACTTAGACAGTCACTTCCAATATATTGTGTCTTGGAAAAACCATCATGACCCCTGGACATCATGATCCTGCCCATGTCAAATGGTAGTCAGTACCTGCCAAGCTTGCAGTTTTGGTAGCTCCTGCGTCTCTCCTTCCATCGCTGCCCTCTGCTTGGACCTGTGCAACAATGTGTTATGTAAAGCATGTGCCATGGCATAGACAGCATTATAGACACTGTAGCTGTGGGCAGTCATGCTCATCTCAAAATCAGATGAAGGGAGCTCCTCCAGCTTCTCCTCTCCGGTGCAGCTTTCACTGGGCTTCTCCTCTGTGTTGGAGTTTGGAAATAAACAGCGAAAAACCAGGGTCCAGAACTGCTTGAGAAAGTCATCTCCATTTTCCTCAAAGGGGTTTAGGAGCTGAAGAAAGTCTCTGAATCTTTGCACCTCATTGGAATGAACTGTAAAGGAGATGGAACCTTGGAAGACTTGCATATCCCATCTTGTTGGATAAGTGGTTCCTATGAAATCGAGCTGAGCAGTCAGAATCCATACTTTCCTCATAGGTGTCCCAGCCACATTTTCCCTTTCACATTGTGCTAACATTGGTTGTAAGGCAAGTATGGATGCAGAATTCCCGCAGAAAATAACAGCACTGGCTTTGCTCTTCACAATCACTTGATTCACTTGGAGATACTGCAAATGAACGTTATTATATTCATAACTAGTTTGGGGAGTTCTCTCTAAGAAGGTCAAGCAAATATTCTTCCTGGAAAGCAGAGGTTGCAGAGTCTGCATACACTTCTCTCCACTCTCATTATTGGCCACAAGTAACCCTACCCACGTCCATGAAAAGTGGACAAGTAACTCAACAATCCCAGTGAACTGATGGTCATCGCTGGGCACCATCCGGTAGAAGGGAGTGGATCGGCTTTGGTCCGTGTTCTGTGGAGCAAAGGAGCCATAACTGAGCTGAAAGGAAATGAAGAAATATAAATTGGTTCACGGATGTAGTAGAAGGAACTCATATGCGGTGTCTTTTCTGTCAAAAAGAGTGGGAGAGAAAACTGCATTTCCCACGATAGGAGCCAGGAGAGGCTGTGTTGCATACATAGCTCCAACATCCAAGAAAAAGTCATACACACTGGATTGTAGAAGGATGAGTAACCTCATACCCAGGGCCTTATGCTGCCCTTGGGATACTCCATGAGCTTACCCCCAGGACACATGTCTCACTCATCCTGTGCCACACACCCCTCCAGTTCAGATACTTGGCTATTATGTGTCTCTCAACAGTAATACTGCCTCTTGCTTGCCTGGATAGAGAGAGGTTGATTTGGAAACATCTGGCGTTTGCATGGCTAAAGTGCAGCCTACAGAACTAGAGGGATGTCTCTTGCCCCAACTACCATCGACATGTGCCCCTCTAAAAGCTCACACATGTGGGAACCCAGCCCCTAGCACTGATTTAAGAAGAACAGTGTGCTGGTCCCGTGGGTTAACTGTGAGGTGAGGTCCGAGTCCAGTCCGAGGTTGAGGGTGCAGTATGAAGGCAGTCCGTCAAAGCTGAAGCTGGGGCCAAGGCAGGGAGTCAGGTGAGGTCAGGAGCTCTGGCAGACAAGCAGGACAGGGTGCAGGCAGGAACTGGCTACCAACAATGCTGCTCCCACAACTTGGGACTGGGCCTGGCTGGCTTTTATCTGCCCTGAGGCATAGGGCAGCCCCGATCCACAGGTGATTCACCCCTCCTGGCCTGGAAGCAAGCACTCCTTCTGCGTGAACTTAGTTCCCCCCGCCTCTCTGTCCTGAGCCTCTGCAGCTCAGGAGAGGCTGGAGGGTTACCAGACCCAGAGGCCACCTCAGCTTCCCCTGACGGGGCTGAGAGTGGAGCACCTGCAGGCAATGGGTCCTCCATTCCCTCAGGAGCCAGAGCAGGCTCAGCTGGTACCTGCACCTGAGAATACAGCACAGGTGAGGACCCTTCAGGCTGAAGCCTCAGCCCTGGCTTAGCTGGTTCTGGAGGCGGGGAATCCTGTGCAGGCTGGGATTCCTCAGGTTCAGCCTCCGAGTCCGAATCCCAGGCCATCACAAACAGCCTGATACGGTTGTTCACTTGATACTATGGTAGGGACGGCCCTGGCAGAGGCTATGTTGACATTTTCAATCCACCTTAAGGAACAGACATGGGATTGTCATGTATCACATGTCTGTTTACATTCCAGCACAGTATGCTGGGAACTTCCGTTGTGTGTATTTCTTTTGCTTTTGCTGTTCTCTCTGAGACAACATGTGAGAGAGAGATGACATGTTTCTTTGTCCTGATTTATGATTAATAAATCTTTAGTTGTAGTATGCTTCCACAAGCCTCAGACCTATTGCATGTGCACAGTTCGATCTGCTGATAGTGTGCACTGGCTGTGAATCCCAGGTCACTGATTTATGTCGGAGCAGAGGCGATGGTCTTCGCACCGGGCCACTGGAAGGAGACGGCCCAGCCGGGGCTAGCCAGCTGGCCTCCCAGCCCTCTGCATGTCGACAGGCTATTCTCTCTCTTTCCTCCTCATGGAAAGTGTAAAAGGTGACATCAGAGACAACCTTTTGGTCACAGCAACCCATTTGTTGCTCACTAGGCACCAATAATGTTTTCTTTCAGATACAAGGTGAACTTATAAAAATATATATATATTAGCTATTTATATTGTTTTATATCTAAACCCTTTAAATATAGAAATCCTCCTAAAGTGACTAACCATTAAATTACGTTTTTAAAACCCAGTGCTATTTTTCTAGAAAAAGAGGTGCTGGAGCCCACCATGAACTTCTCTCTTGTTCTCATAGAATGGCAATGTTGCCCAACTGAGAGGTGCCTGGGCTGAGCTATGGCGAACACTGGGTGAACACTGGTTAAAGGTAAAAGGTAAAGGGACCCCTGACCATTAGGTCCAGTCATGACCGACTCTGGGGTTGCAGTGCTCATCTCGCTTTATAGGCCGAGGGAGCCGGCGTACAGCTTCCGGGTCATGTGGCCAGCAGGACTAAGCCGCTTCTGGCGAACCAGAGCAGCGCACGGAAACGGCGGACACTGGTTAGGAAAGATAATAAGTGACCTGTGAAGAGCCCAAATCAGTATTTTACCTGGGGAATCTTGTAGACACCCAATATGGTTGCTGTATAGACGGATGTTCCAAAGTCAAGTCCCCCAATGACAGCCATCAGATTTTTTTCGATTCCGCACCTGTAGTTGGGTACATCTCTGGGATGCATAGAAATAAGGTCCAGAATGGCCCGGTAGGTCATCCTTTTATTGGTGTAACTGTCATAGATGTGGAATCCCAAGGTGATATTAGGCAAGATCGTAGGGTTCTCATTGATCTCCTTGACCGCAAACTCCAAAGCCAGAATATGCTGATAGTTCTTAGGCATAATACTGCAATGGATAATTTAATGATGTATAACTGAGAGATATGCAAGCCATTGGAAAATTGCTCCTAGGCTAGAATGCTGCTGCTCCTCCAATGCTATCTGCTGCTTAGGATGCCCTGCCCCTTTAAGAGCTTTGTATCAATCTTAGCAGAGAACTCTTTTGTTGGTTCAGATCCGTTTGAAAATGAGGAGAGAGAGGTAGGATAGTAATCAACATTTCTAGACCCGTGAAACATTTTCAACTTGACATATTTTCAACTTAGGGTGCTATGTGTGTTTTTCATAGCCTGGCTTGGAGGAGAACAAATGGGGCTCTAAAAACCCTACTTCAAAGGTAAGATGAGCTTTTAAGATTCCTCACCAAAAACTCTTCTCAGCCTTGGCTTACTATTCCAAGGGATAGACCAGGGAAGGGCTCACACCTCTTTTCCAACATGCTATCCTTTGGGAGCCTTTGCCTATACTGTAGTGTGGCTGCTCTTACAAGAGTATCTACTGAATTGGCTGCCACTCTTTACCTCATCAGAGCTATGCATAATTTGTTTACATTTGTAAGATTCCTCACACAAAGCTCTTCTCAGGATTGGTTTAATGTTCAGACCAGAGAAGGGCACCTCACTTTATCTCCAACATGCACCCTTACCTCTGAAATCAGGATGGTGCTGTGGAGAGCATAGAAGCAGGTGGAATTTCTATTTCTCTCCCCATCCCTCACCATAACACACTGTGGGGTCAAAGCAAGCCTCTCTCAAGAACTCAAAGTGAAGCCAGAGAGCTATTTTACCACTTGCACTTTGGGGAGTATCCTGTCACCTCCCCCATCCCCTATATCTCCCCTCCTGCCTGGTGGTGGGTACTGGAAGCTTTCAACAGTTGGATGTTGATTACTTCTCCGAGGGTGCTTCCAGGTTGCCAATGTTTTGGGTTGTGATTCTAACACCTATGAGGAAATTCAGTGCGAAGTGTGGGACAATGCAAGCTTCACACATCATTGAAGCTTCACACAAACAAATCAGAATGAGTGCTCATTAAAAAGCCAACACTGTCTAATATGGATGAATGCTAAATAAAGAAGTCATCTGAAAGTGACTGGTGTTTGCACCTGTTTGGGGACCCTGCTTTCTCTTACCTCTTTGGCTCTTCAGTGCATTCAGAAGCCCCTCATTTCAAGAAGGGCTTCCACAGCGGAAGCTCAGATTTCCAAGTAAGACTAAACCTTTGCTCCTCTAATGAAGCACTGCCTGGAAGAGAATTGTGAAGAGGAGGGAGGAAATGGGGGAACAAAACTGATCAGCAAGTCCAAGCTATCTCATCTTACTAGCAGTTTCAGATCACCATTTCCCTTCCTCAGCTTAGCACCTAATTCTTATTCCTACCTCTGCTGGGGGAGGAGGAATCCCACTGAAATCAGGGGGGCTTGTTTCTGAGTAAGCAATATTAGGAATGGGGAATCAGAATCGAATGATTCCTTGATGTGTACTTGATTACTACTTACAAGAAAGTACGGACTTGTTGGGTGATAAGGATTTCTCTGAAGTCTTCTTTAGCAAAAGAGCCAAAGATATGAGAAGCAAGTCCACCAAGTATAAAGTCACCAGGCTGATAGAATTCATGGGGAATCCTGAGCGAATGATTGGTGGTGCAACGTGTGTTATGTTTGCACACCACATGTGGCAGAAAGGAGAGGATGGACACAATAATCAGCAGCATACTGAGGCAAATGTTCCTTCTAGTCACACACCTTTACTTCCATTGAGAACATGCCTGTTAGCTTCAGAACCAACCTCACTAGAATCTTTTCCCCTCACACAAATGCCATGTCATTCCACCAATCCACAGATTAAAAGACTGTCTTACAACTCTCCAGGTGAAAAGTGGAAATCCTGCCTCCTCCTCTGCCCTCCCCATTGTTTGAAATGGCAGGAAGGGATTCTTTAATACTTGTCTTTGACTAGTATTCAGTCGAAATCTATGAGGACCTTATCCAAAGGAGATTCAATGATGACAAGTGTGATAATTACCAATGAGATAATAACTAGGTGCTGTTATTGCTGGGAAGATAAGAAGAATGGAGAAAAACATGTTTTGTGTTGTTTCGTGAAAAGCCATCTCTGTCAATTCCTGAGACGACACACAAAGGGCACACAAAGTAAACCACAAAGAATATGAAAAGAACAGAACAGTGAGACTGTCTTTTTTCAAAGAAGGAATGCTTCATGTGACCATAGAATATGCATTATCTGTCCTCTAAACTTTCCTGCATGAACCTCCCATTTTTAGCTTACTGACTATTACACCAAAACAAACTAGGGGAAGGCAGGTTCGGTTTGAAAGTAGGAAGTTTTATACAGGGGCGTATCTACTATGAAATGAAGGGGTACTATGTGGCACCTGTAGCAGTGCCAATTTGTAGTTTCAGTACATGGATAATTCCTAGACTTTAATGGTCTGATATCTCAAAGAGGACACCGCTGACAACAAAAATGGTACAAACCAATTAATACAAATAACTGTATGATGGAGAGCATATGAATATTAACTATAGAGTAGTCTGAAAGAAAAGACTGGCAGTGGGATATACTACTATTTCCTCCTTATTAACTGCTGTTTGTCATTTAGATCAGGTCTTAACACAATGATGTAGCATTTGGGGGAAAAGATGAAACCTAATATCCCAGCACTGGAGGCCAAGATGGAGAAGATCTCCACAGCCACCATGTATTTCCCCTTGGTGCTCAGGTACACTGGAACAAAGGAGATCCAAACACTACAAAACAACAACATGCTGAAGGTGATGAATTTGGCCTCATTAAAGCTGTCAGGCAGTTTCCTGGCTAAAAATGCTACAACAAAACTGACAAAGGCAAGGAAGCCCATGTAGCCCAGGACACAGTAAAACATGACAACCGACCCTTCATTACAGTCCAGTATTATTTTGTCCATCACAGAGTGCGAGTCAGAATTGGGGAAAGGTGGAGACGTTCCTAACCACACAGCACAAATACCAATTTGGATAAGGGAACAAAAAAGCACAGTGGTGCTTGCCAGTCTTTTCCCCACCCATTTCCTCATTCTGGATCCTGGTTTGGTGGCCCCAAAGGCCAGAACCACAGTGATGGTTTTGGCCAACACACAAGAAACAGTCACTGTGAAAATGATACCAAAAGTCACTTGTCGAAGAAGGCAAGTCACTGTGCTCGGGGGGCTGATGAAGATGAAGGGGCAGAGAAAGCAGAGCAGAAGAGAGGTGAGCAGCATGTAAGTCAGATTCCGGTTGTTGGCCCTGACGAGTGGTGTGTTCTGATGTGTAATGAAAATGACTAGGACCAGTATTGTGAGCAGTGAGAAAAAGGCAGAGAGGAAAGCTAAGCTCATCCCCAAAGGTTCTTCAAACGTCAAGAAGCTTATTGTCTTCGGAATACACTGTGTTTGGTCTTTGTTTGGATAGTGACCTTCTGAGCATCCGACACAGTCATTCATGTCTGGGGGAAAACAAAGAATTGAATGTTAATCAAGTATATTTGAGGGCAGCTACTTGTGCAGTGGGACATGGGCTGTGGGTTAAACCACAGAGCCTAGGACTTGCCAATCAGAAGGTCGGCGGTTCGAATCCCCGCGACGGGGTGAGCTCCCGTTGCTCAGTCCTTGCTGCTGCCAACCTAGCAGTTCAAAAGCACGTCAAAGTGCAAGTGGATAAATAGGTACCGCTCTGGCGGGAAGGTAAACGGCGTTTCCGTGCGCTGCTCTGGTTCGCCAGAAGCGGCTTAGTCATGCTGGCCACATGACCCAGAAACTGTACGCCGGCTCCTTCGGCCAGTAAAGCGAGATGAGTGCCTCAACCCCAGAGTCAGCCACAACTGGACCTAATGGTCAGGGGTCCCTTTACCTTTAGCTTTACTTGTGCAGTAACTCAACTTGGATGTATGAGAGGTGTCCCTAGCCAAACACAGGAGTGGTTGGTGTGGGAGGTTGGTGCTCTGCAGGCCCCTCCTGACAGCAGAGTATTGCTGCTTCTTACTTTCATGAGCACTGAGAACATGTCCTGGAGGGGTGGTTGGATCAGGATGAGGGTGGGAGAGGTTTGAGGAGTTGCTAGCTGAAAGTGCCAAAGAGGGATCCAGTGAGCTGGGTCAGGGCCTCCTGAGCCATGTCTGTCTGAGGGGAATATCGCAGGTGAGGGGTCTGTATATGAGAGCTACTTATACTACAAGCAGTAAGGGACTCATCTATTAAGGATAAGGGTTTGATTTCGTGAAATGGGAATGTTTGCTTATGTTGAATTGTTGTTTGCGTGTTTTCCTTTAGCAGTAGCTCTCTCGTTTGATTGGCTGACTGTGAATCACATGAGAGAGGCATTCCATTCTGTTGTGACTACTATTCGAGTAACTGTCGTTTTTTCACGTGTGTGTGAGAGAGAGAGAGAGAGAGAGAGAGAGAGAGAGAGAGAGAGAGAGAGAGAGAGAGAGAGAGAGAGAGAGAGAGAGAGAGAGAGAGAGAAAGAGAGAATGACTGCTGAAAAGAGGATCCCAAGATGTTAATACAGAGAAACTTTTACTCACTATAAGGAACAATGTGAAATATGTATGAGATTGTAGATATGTTCTTCTCAGTTATATGATTATGAAAGTCAAACTGTTTTGAACATAAAGAGTCTCGACAGTGCGTATCATCAAAATTTATTCTATTTTTATAATATATACACAACCTGGCTGTATTAGAGTTGTTCCTCAGGAGTGAGCTGCATGGGAAGGCCGTGTCCTTGAGCTCCCTTCCTGACCGCAAGATCTCGGCTGCTTAGCTGGATGGTGAGGGGGCAGGGCAGGGCTGTGGGAGACCTGTGCTCTACAGGTGCATTGGCAGAGCAAATCTCCACTCCCCCCCCCCATCGCTGTCCAGGCAATCTAATGCTAGGGAACTTCTTGCCCATCATGCTTTTTAGGACAAATCACACCTAGGATGTTAGGAGTAGGGCAGTTAAAACTGTACTTTGCAAGCCCTGGTGATTAGTTGATGGTTGAGTCTCTTTCCAAGTGCTGTGTCCCTTTGCAAACCTGATCACTGGCTGATTGTGGTGAGGAACTGCACAGTTGAGAGCAAAAAAATACGAGGTGTATATAGTGCCTCATACCATTCTGAAATGAAATCTTGCCTTCAGGACATGGGGCGCAGTCATAGCAGCAGAATTTCTCCCCCTCCTTCTTCTTTCTGCTGGAACCAGGAGGGCATTTTTTGTTGCAAAGGGAGGGGGGCGGCACCTGCCAATTTGAATTAAGTATGAAAGCAGTTAAGTGCACAGAAAATGATTGGCTTTTGGAAAAGCTGAATTCCATTTTCTGGGCCAAGAGCAATTAAGTGAATCAGAGAAATGGCACACTGAATACTAAGAATATTTTGAATGCAAATGCATTTTACTGCAGACTAAGAGCCATAATGGCATCTGTTACTAATGTGACTAAATATGTCTTTATATCCCAGTTGAAGTTATGGCCATTTCAAGAAGAATCTTTTTTGAAAGGGAGAGATTAGATATGAATAGTAACTTTAATGACCAAATTGCTTGGAAAAATACATTTTTGCAAACTTACCAGAGTTTTAACCTGCAGTTAAAAGGAACAGTTTTAGATGACTAAGTGTAATTTAAGGAAGAAGCTGTACAATTTCTGATCCATTCATGTTTTAACATTATTATCCCTAACCAGCCAAGTGTTTTCTCCTGAGGTCGGCCTGTCTATCGGCAGGCCCAGCTCCCCTTGCCTGCTTTCTAAAGAGGTTTTCTGCAGGTTAGACTTAGATACCACTCAACTCATCACCAAATCTTTAAATAATTCTCTTTAGCACTGGAACAAAAGATAACGTCCCTATCTAGTTGATAGCTTCACTACATTTGTGCAAGCCTGCGTAAGAAGTAAGTGCAAAAGTACACAGGATCCAAACCCCAACTATGCCGCAATGACATTAATTTAGGACACTTCTAGGTTGTGATTTGCTGAAATATTCCCCACCTGGTCAAAACTCCTGTGCCACACCATTTTGTCTTCATTGATGGAAAACTCTTTTCCTGGTGGAGCATCTAAATTCATCCATCCAACCTTCATTCTGATGAAGGAGTTATTTGGGAAAGTGACCAAGTTGGTAATATCAAATCCAGTTTCTAATTCCTGATTCTCATTGAAAGACACTTCTTCTCCCGCACTGTTGTTAAATGAGATGCTCCTAAGAAATGGCTGGAGCTGCATTGAAATGGAACCAAAAGGACAATCGTTTAAAACTCTAATTTTATGCATTGTTTTTTAGATTACAATTGCCTCTAAACTGCGGTGTGTAGAATTTCATAAAATATAATAGCAATAATGGCCATTTCTTCACTTGTCTAGCACCTAGTGGTCACCCAGCCATGGAAAGCACCAAGAAACCAAAGGGTTCCTTGGATGTCAGTGAATGGAAGGGCAGACAAGCTATTGGATATAAGAAGGATCTTTTTATTATTTGGTAACTGAATCTAATAATTAATATGAAGTATAAAGCTAATGTGGGACGCGAGTGGCGCTGTAGTCTAAACCACAGAGCCTAGGACGTGCCGATCAGAAGGTCGGCGGTTTGAATCCCCGCAACAGGGTGAGCTCCCGTTACTCGGTCCCTGCTCCTGCCCACCTAGCAGTTCGAAAGCATGTCAAAGTGCAAGTAGATAAATAGGTACCACTCCGGTGGGAAGGTAAACGGCGTTTCCGTGCGCTGCTCTGGTTTCACCAGACGCGGCTTAGTCATGCTGGCCACATGACCTGGAAAAACTGTCTGCGTACAAATGTCAGCTCCCTCAGCCAGTAAAGTGAGATGAGCACCACAACCCCAGAGTCATTCGCGACTGGACTTAACTGTCAGGGGTCCTTTACCTTTTTATAAAGCTAATAATGTAGAATATAATAGCTAAATAACATATATAGTTTGTAGAATAACATCCCAGATAAGCAAAGTAGCTATGATTTACAGAACAAAGCTCAGCAATTCGCCTCTTCGGCTTCTGAAAAAGAGCTGTCCCACACAGATTCCTGATAAGGCCCGACATGTCCCACTGCTGCTGGGATCTCTGACAGCTGGCAACCTGACAGGACGGTTTCCTGATCAAGTCCAAAACACTGGTATCTTCCTGGGATGGTTCAAAGGTGAGATTGTCCCATCTTCTCCAACACAGCCCTTTCTACTCTTCTAGGGCTGTGGCGATGCCAAGACCAGCAGATATTCCCATCCTTCCTTATCTATGTGGCTGGCTCAGAGCAAGGTTACTATGGTACCTCTGGTTACGAACTTCCGTTCTTAAGCTGAAACCCTTCTTATCCCATTCTTATCCTTTCACTAATGAAAGAGGAGGAGCACAATTTCCATTCGCATCCTGGGGCAAAGTTCACAAGCAGGAGCAGCTACTTCTGGATTAGCAGAGTTCGTAACCTAAAGCATTCGTAACCAAAAGCATTCGTAACAGAGGTACCACTGTGCAACCACCTCCCACCTCTCACCATTCCTGTCTTTTACCCTGAATCTGTACATGGCATCGTGTAGACCAGGCAACATAATCTAAATAGCATATACTGTACAGCAGAACCAACATTTTCAGAACACCCTGGCAAATCTGGAACTATGCTTAGTGATCTGATAAAATTGGACTTAATTTGGACTTTAAAGTATTTAACTCATGTGCAACTACACATTCTTTTTAAAAATATTTTTATTAAGCAATTTCAACATAAATTATCATTCCATATAATCATATACATTATTTTTCCCCCTTTTTCCCACCGCCTTCCATCCCTCCCCCCCCCCCCAACCAGGGACTTCCCTCAGCTCCTCTGTCTGATTTCTCTGCACATATTATTCTCTGCATGTTATAAAATTATACATATCCTTGCCTTATAGATCTATCATGTTATCAACCAATAAATTTGTGTATGTTTATTCAAAACCTGCCAAGGGGTCCAGTTCATTTTCTTGTCTTTTTAGATAATTTGTAAAAAGTTCCCATTCTTCCTTAAAGTTGCATTTAGCCAACTCTGCATAGCTCATCAATTTTTCTTGCCTTTTCTTTCATTGGGATTTCCTCATTCTTCCATCCTTGTGCTATCAAGACTCTTGCCACTGTTGTAGCATACAGAAATAAAGTCTTTGTTTTTCTTGGCAGGTCTTGTCCTACAATCCCTAACAAAAAATCCTCCTGGGTTTGTTTTTTTTACAAATGTCATTTTAAACATTTTTTTTCAATTCATTGTATATCATTTCACTTTTTTTTTTTTGAACTTCTCTACATTCCCACAAAATATGTTAAAAAGTCCGTTCTTTTTCTTTACATTTCCAACATATGTTTGACCCGGTTTTATACATTTTTGATATCTGTACTGGTGTAATATACCATCTATACGTTATTTTCATATAATTTTCTTTCAAAAGAGAACAATCTGTAGATTTCAAATTTACTTTCCACAATTTTCCCCAGTCCTCAAATTGTATATTATGTGCTCTATCTTGTGCCCATTTGATCATGACCGATTTGACCTCCTCATCTTTTGTTTCCCATTCTAGCAAAACACTCTATTCTTTCTTCAGCAGCTTCAATGTGCAACTACACATCCTACCTGCCTATTTTACAGTTTGGTTATTCCTCTTTCAATTTTTGCCTGTTGTTAAAAATGTTGTTGTTAGAGGTATAGGTTGGTTGCTCAAGAGCAATCAGGCAATATGCTGAAATAGTCTGTTTTAAAGCTTTCTTACCTTTGGAAAGCAGAGCGCCTCTATTCCGTGTCTTGCTCATTCACTGGCAGAATCTGAGAGTGGGCGGTCCTTAAACCTTCCCCAGCAGAGTAGTTTCTTGACGCCCAGTCTGCGCCTCCCCTCTCTGCGCGGACGCCTACTGCACAAGGAAGGCGTGGGTAATGGAGGACCTCTCTCCTCCCCACTTTGCTCAGGCAAGGGGTCCTGGCACCGCCTCACCTCCTCCAAGCCCTGCATCTCCTCTCCACTAGAGACGTGGCTACCTTCTTCTGATGAGGAAGTGCTGCTTCCCACAATCTTTGGGGGCTCTCTGTAATCCATTCGGCTTTTCCCCTCTTGCCCCTGAGCCGATGGCAGTTCCCTGACAGTTTGTCTTTGCTTTATCAACAATATAAAATGAAATAATAATAAAAAGATATACAACAACAACAAAAGAGCCATTACCTGCCACGGCTGCAATTTCTGAAGCTGCGGTCTCCATCTTCTCACAATTCCTCTGTCTTTTGCCCTGGATCTGTACATGGCATCATGCAGAGCATGTGCCACAACATAAGCAGCATTGTAGATGCTGTAGCTGTGGCCAGTCATGCTCATCTCAAAGCCAGATGAGGGAAGGCTGTCCAGCTTCTCCTGTCCAGTGCAGGGTTCACTGAACTCAGTACTGGATTTGGAAAAGAAACAGTAGAATGTCTGCAGCCAGAACTGCTGAAGAAAACCATCTTCACCTGCCATGAAAGGATTTAAGGAGCGAAGAAGGGTCTTGAAACCTTGCACCTCCTTTGAGTGCACTGTGAAGCATATGGAGCCATGAAATGGTTGCATACTCTGGCTCGTTTGAAAGGCCACTGCTGAGAAATCCAGATGAGCACTCATAATCCATACCTTCTCCATAGATGTCACATTTTCTGCACCCCCGGCTGCTAGCCATAGTTGCAAAAAACAGAAGGACTTGGCTTCTCCATAGACAATGACAGCATTGGCTTTGCTTTTTGCAATATCATGATAGGCTTGGAGCCACTGGGGAATCGTGTCATAATACTCTTCAAAATATGAGCCTTTTGGAGTTCTCTCTGCAAAGGCCAAGCAAATGCCTCTCTGGAAAAGCACAGTTTGCAGGATTTCCATAAACTTCTCTCCACTCTCACTATCCAACGCAAACAACCCAACCCACGTCCATCCAAAGTGCAAAAGTAACTCAACAATCCCCGTATACTGATGGGCTTCATTGGGCACCATCCGGTAGAAGGGAGTGGATTGGCTTTGACCAGCATCCTCTGGGGCAAAGGAGCCATAAGTGAGCTAGAAGGAAACAGACATTTCCTATTAATGCAGTAGAAACATTGATAATGTGTGGATAGCAATGATAAAACAATTGTGCTTTGGACCCACTGTCTTAGGAAGCCCGTCAGGGAATGGGCAGATGAGAAGGAGTGGTACCCCAATAACATTCCAGAGAGAAGGAAGGGAGGAGAGTATGATGTAGTGGTTTGAGACGGGTCACACCCAAGAAGGAAAAAGGACCTGGGAAATAATAGGTGATGAAGATCCAGAGCAAGGTAGCAGTGAACAGAGACAGGAGTCAGATTTCTTAGAAACAGTACAGCAGCCAAGTGGCATTCTCTCTCAGCAGAGTTTCTCAGAGCCTCCTCCTTCCAGAAGGACCAGACATGCTCTGCAGAACCCAAAAGAGAATTGTTCTTAGCAGCCACCATAGGCAGCAGGAGGGGTCTGATTTCTAGGAAGCAATGGCTGGTTTGGTGGCAGCTCAAGAGTGTACTTTTATGTCTTCCTGTGAATTAAAGGAAAAGAATAGAAAAGCTCTCTCTGTGTCTCTGATTTAACTAGGTAGATAATCAGTGAGCTGTTGACGACAGCAGTGACAGCCCCAAAGTCTCCAGGTCAAATCAATTAAGGTAATGTACAAGCAACTGATGAGCAGCCTCCGTAATGCATCCTGGTTGGAGTCTACCTGAGGCCGGCAGACCAAGCTGTTCGCATACATAGACTAGGTGTGTACAACTGTATCTGCAAAATGTTCCATTCATACCCTGTGAAGAACATGCACACTTTGGGAAATGGATGAAGGCGGATGAAAGCTTTTACTGAATACAATCTGAAATTGTCAAGAGGGCTATTATGGAATGCAAAATTTTTCTCAACAAGACAGAGGAAAGAAGAATGAGGGGAAGTCACCATGTTTGACTCTTACCTGGGGAATCTTGTAGACACCTAAGATGGCTGCCATGCGGAGGGAAAACTCAAAGTCAAGTCCCCCAATGACAGCCATCAGATTTTTCTGTTTGTCGCACTGGTAGTTGGGTACAAATCTGTAGTGTGTAGAGACCAGCTCCAAAGTGGCCCAGTAGGTCATCCTTTCACTGAAGTAACTATCAAAGATGTGGAATCCTAATGTGACATTAGGTAATATATTGGAATTCTTGTTGATTTCCTTGACTGCAAACACCAAGGCCAGAATTTGCTGATAGTATTTTGGTACAACACTGCAATGAGAGTTGGACATCAAAGCGTTTTGCTGTGTACCATTTTTGGTCAATCTGTTTAAGGAAACCTAGGTTCCATGTCTTTCTGTGCTAGGGAGCAACAAGGCAGCTTACAGGCAGATTTAATTAAACCAATAAAGAATTTGGTTTAAATACACACACAGCAAAAACTGTATCGCACTGTTCACACAAGTGAAGCTCAAGTTCCACTAAGATGGCTAGATCCTAGTAAGCCAGGTGTCCTACAGCTTATATTTGTGAAGTTGCTACTTCCTGCCTAAGTGCAGAACTTTACATTTATCCCTATTCAAATTCATTTGTTAACCCAGTTCTCCAATCTGTTAAAGAAATCTTGAACCCTGAGGCAATGTCTTCTCGCCTTCTAGGTCATATTTGCTATCCTGTATTAAATGCTCCAATACATCTTGCTTTTTTCCATGCTCTGTGCCCTTGTTTAGAGACAACTGAAACCAGGGGTCATTCTCTCCAGCTGCGTCCTTCTTGTAGTTTGTTGCCCTTTGCAGGTTTCTGAAGCCCCACCTCATTCTCCCATGCATCAATGAAGTCCGGTACCAGGCAACCTTCTGTTGCCTGTAATGTTTTGACAGTTACTCTGTGTACCTTTTCTGTGAAGATTCTGTAAAACCCAATGGTAGAGCATCTGCTTAGCATACAGGTGGGGCAGGGGCACACCCCTGAGCTAGGTAGACAAATGCTCCATTCATACCCTCTGAAGAAGATGCAAAGGCTGGGAAATGGATGAAGGCAAATGAAAGTTTTTATTGAATACAATCTGAAATTGTCAAGAGGGCTATTATGGAATGCAGAACTTTTCTCAACAAGACAGAGGAAAGAAGAATGAGGGGAAGTCACCATGTTTGACTCTTACCTGGGGAATCTTGTAGACACCTAAGATGGCTGCCATGTGGAGGGAAATCTCAAAGTCAAGTCCACCAATGACTGCCATCAGATTTTTCTTTTTGTCACACTGGTAGTTGGGTACGAATTTGTAGTGTGTAGAGAGCAGCTCCAAAGTGGCCCAGTAGGTCATCCTTTCACTGAAGTAACTATCAAAGATGTGGAATCCTAATGTGACATTAGGTAATAGATTGGAATTCTTGTTGATTTCCTTGACTGCAAACACCAAGGCCAGAATTTGCTGATAGTATTTTGGTACAACACTGCAATGAGAGTTGGACATCAAAGCATTTTGCTGTGTACCATTTTTTGTCAATCTTTTTAAGGAAACTTAGGTTCCCTGTGTTTCTGTGCTAGGGAGCAACAAGGCAGCTTACAGGCAGATTTAATTAAACCAATAAAGAATTTGGTTTAAACACAGACACCAAAAACTGCATCACACCTTTGACTCAAGTGAAGCTCAAGTTCCACTAAGATGGCGAGATCCTAGTAAGCCAGGTGTCCGTCAGCTTTTATTTGTGAAGTTGGTACTTCCTTCCTAAGTGCAGAACCTTACATTTGTCCCTATTGAAATTCATTTTGTTAACCCAGTTCTCAAATCTGTTAAAGAAATCTTGAACTCCAAGGCAATGCCTACTCACTTTCTAGGTCATATTAGTCCTGTATTAAAAGCTCCAATTCATCTTGCTTGTTTCCTAAAAGGCTAGTGCCTTTTTGTAGAGAAACTAGGAGTCATTCCCTCCAGCTGCTTCCTTCTTGTAGCTTGCTGCCCTGTTGCAGGTTTCTGGAGCACCACCCCCGTTTTCCCATGCATCAATGAAGCTATTGCCCCCGGTACCAGGCAACCTTCTGTTGCCTATAATGTTTTGACAATTACTCTGTATACTTTTTCTTTAAAGGTTCTGTAAAACCCAATGCAGGAGCATCTGCTTAGGTGGGGCTGGGGCAGACCCCTGTCTGAAATCCTGGAGAGCCACTGCTACTCTGTGTAGACAGGCCTGAGCTAGGTAGATTAATGGTTCCTACTGGCTATTCACCCATTTCCTGTTGACATCAGAATGCTGGGCTCTCTAGATTATCACACCCATGTAACTGGTCGTGGTTATGGCTCATCCTCTCCATTAAGCCAGTGTGGTGTAGTGGTTAAGAGCGGTGGACTCATAATCTGGTGAACCAGGTTCGATTCTCCATTCCTCTACATGCAGCTGCTGGGTGACTTTAGGCTAGTCACACTTCTTTAAAGTCTCTCAGCCCCACTCACCTCACAGAGTGTTTGTTATGGGGGAGGAAAGGATAAGAGATTGTTAGCCGCTTTGAGACTCCTTAGGGTAGTGGTAAAGCAGGCTATCAAATTCAAACTCCTGTTCTTCAAATTCAGGTGGAGGGGAGGGTTAAGTCTAAGACTGATCCTATGTTGTGTAAGAGGAGGGGATATTTTGCACGCCTCGCTATAAGTAATAAATCCCCATAGCAAAAATAAATAGGAAGTATTTCTGAGCCCACATGCTAACTTAGGTATTAATATCACATGGGAATTGAAAAATTGAAATACTTACAATGGATTCAGAATCTGATGGATGGATGGCCATTGTTTCAAGGTTTCATAGTCAACAGAGGACAGGATGTGAGAAGCAAGTGCACCAATGATAAGCTCACCTGGCTTATAGTACTTGTGAGGGATATGGAGGTGACTGATGCTCCGATTGGCATTTGATAGATTCACCATTTGAGGCAGCAAGAAGATTAACAGCATCAACACTGCCATACTAGGAACAATGCACTTTCCTAGACTGAGATTTCCCTGTTTACATCTAATCAGCATTGGCATTAGAAACAGCAGCTTGCCTTAAATGGCACTCTACGAATGCACCAGCTAAATTCCCAAGACCTAGGATCCAACTCCAGGGGAAAGCTCACTAAACGAGTCGGCAGCACCTTAGCATTTGCTGGGGATGGCAGAGAGGATTTAATTCTTTTTAGACTGAATTCCTGGAAGTCTATGGCGGTCTAATCAGAAGCAGATTATTACCATGTAATTGATAATAACAGGGGAGAGAATAATGATCCCTTTGCCTCAGCTGGTCCATTGGAAGTAGCAGAGACAATGATCCACACAGAATAATCCCTCAGCAGCCTCCTTCAAGTGTTTTCAAGGCATTGTAATGAGGGGGGAGCAGGAACAAGCCTGTTGCCTCTTCCCCTCCATTTTATCCCTGCTGCCAGTTTCATCACCTACTGTGTTCTCAGAAGAGAGCATCTGCAGCTTTCTCTACTTACTGTACTTTCTTACACAATCCAGAACCCTAAAAGTTGTCAATCACTCAAGTGAGTCTGTGCAGGTAGAGAAATCTCCTTGCTGGGAATCAACATGGGCCTCTGACCTGCAGCAGTTAGGCCAACCAAGCCTCTCCATTGGGCTCATGGTCCAAACCACATTCACATGTCCATCAGCTGGTGTTATGTGAGGCCAGGCATGGGGCAGGTAAGCCCATGGGGGCAAGATGAATTCTAGCCACTAGTAGAGTTTGACTGGAAAGGAACAATTGTGAGCAGACTCTGAGTGACTTCAAGGCATGGCTGTGATGATGGACATACGGTCCTTTGGCGCTGTCTGCAGGCCTTTTTGGGGCCCCTATATATATTTACCTAAATAAACAGAGAATTGTAGATTTCAAAGGAACCCCCAAAGGTCATCAATCTCCTGGAATGCAGGGATCACAACTAAAGCATCCATGACAGGCTGGTTGGGTGACATGAGGAGGACGCAGCAGGAAGGTCACATGCCCATTACATTCTCCTGACGCCCTGCCAACCCCACGCTGCTTTGAGGGGCTGGGATGTGGGATCGGACCTGCAAATCAAAACAGGGCTGGCATGGGTGTTTCCCATGGAATTTCTGTCCTGGCTCTTCTTCAAGTACTTCTTCATACACGCAGAGAGCTGCATGTACAATTCTGAGTTCAGAATAGGTATATGTGGCATCTGTCACTCTCTCTGGGAAGAGGGATATTTTCCTCCTTTTCATTTTCTCCTCATAGCATAGGGATATTATCTCCTGATGCCACAGATGTGCCAAAGGGTTCTGTCCTGGACCTGTTCTTATACCAGACCAATCTCATTTCTTTTCTTTTTTATGGCATTACAAATGTGGTGGATCAGGAGAATGCTGTGGTCATAGTCTATTTTGAGTTCAGTCAGGCTTTTGACAAAGTCCACTATTATATTTTCATGAGGAGGCTGGTAAAATGTGTGCTGAACATGTGCAGAGGAGGGCAGCCAGGAAGATGATGGGTGGGAAATCAAGCCTTATGAGCAATGGTTGAGGGAGCTGGCTATGTTCAGCCTGGAAAAAGGAGACTGGGAGGAGATATGATACTCATCTTCAAATATCTCAAGGGCTGTCAGATGGAAGATGCAACAAGCTTGTCTCTTGCTACAGAGAGTAGGACCCAAACCAATGGATTCATAATACAAGAAAGGATGAAGGTGGAGTTTCTGTGCATCTCCACACTTTCTTCTGTGAAATTGGTGGCTTTTTGTGTCCACAAGAGTTCCTCAGTTTTCCAATTGTGCCCTTGGGCTCCCAAAGGTGGGGACCACATCTCGGGGGGAGGGGGGAGGGAGAACCATCTGATTTTTTAAATGCACATAGCAAGTTCAATAAACAATTAAAATGAAATTATATCAAGGAGTCAGCAGCAAAATCATTACCCATGTTCTGGGGTAACAGAAAAGAGTGACAACAGGATATTTTGCTATTTCTTCTTTATTAACTGCTGTTTGTCATTCAGATCAGGCCTCAATATGATAATGTAGCATTTGGGGAAAAAGATGGAACCTAGTAAACCAGCACTGGAGACCAAGATGGAGAAGATCTCCACAGCCACCATGTGTTTTCCCTTGGAGCTCAGGTAAACAGGAACAAAGGAGATCCAAACACTACAAAACAACAACATGCTGAAGGTGATGAATTTGGCCTCATTAAAGCTGTCAGGCAGTTTCCTGGCTAAAAATGCTACAACAAAACTGACAATGGCCAGGAAGCCCGTGTAACCTAAGACACAGTAAAACATGGCAGCTGACCCTTCATTACATTCCAGAATAATTTCTCCCCTCACAGAGTGCTTGTCAAAATGGGGGAATGGGGGAGAGGTTCCCAGCCACACAGTGCAAATACCAGCTTGGATAATAGTACAAGTCAACACAATGGCGCCTGCCAGTCTTTTCCCCACCCATTTCCTCATTCTGGAACCTGGTTTGGTGGCCATGAATGCCAGAACAACGGTAATGGTTTTGGCCAACACACAAGAAACAGTCACTGTGAAAACCACACCAAAAGCCATTTGTCGGACAAGGCAGGACACTCTGTCTGGTCGGCTGAGGAAGATGAGGGGGCAGAGAAAACAGAGAAGGAGAGACAGGAGGAGAACATAGGTCAGGTTCCGATTATTGGCCCTGACAATCGGTGTGTCCTTATGCTTCATAAAGATGGCGAGGGACAATATGGTGAGTAAAGAGGAGAATACGGAGCCAAACGCTAAGCTCATCCCAAGCGGTTCTTCCAAAGTCAAGAAGCTGATGAACTTTGGAATGCATTGTGTTTGGTTCCTGTTTGGATAGTGATCTTCTGAGCATCCGACACAGTCATTCATGTCTGAAAAGAAGAAAGGATTCCCTTTAAGGCTGCAACTTCTGAGTAGGTATACCTCCTCCTGCCAGTATGGGACTTACCAGTTGGATGTGGAAGAGACAATCTTTTTGAGACACAGGAGCGACTAGCATGGGGAGAAAGGGCTGTGGACCCCCCTCCCCCAGACAATGATCTCACAGTCGCTTGCCTGGACAGTAAGGAGGTGGGCCTGGACACCAGGAGGCCTGTCCTGCAGGTGCAATGCTGCAACTCATCTCCATCACCACCCAGGTAATCCAGTGATAGAAAACCTTTGGCCCATGGGGCCATCTTAGCAAGTTACACCTACCAGCCCTATATCTGATGTCATCTCTGATGTTAGGTGTAAAGCAAGTAACAGTGTGCTTTGTAAACCCCAACCATCATCTGATCATTCGGGCTTGCAAAGCACCTCTTTGAAAAGCTGGGCCTCGTTGCTGGGCCATCAGCTAGTTGCAATGAAGAGCTCCAAATCTGTGAACTTCAATCACCATGGAAATCAGAACTCCATCAATAGCAGCAACTGTGAAACCTTTCACACCGCCACAGACCCTTCACAGGAAATCTGAGTTATTGGGAAGCGACCTACTATCTCCTACCTTTCTGGTATGAAATCTTGCCTTCTGAACATGGAGCACAGTCATAGCAGCAGAATTTCTCCCCTTCCTTCTTTTTTCTCCTAGTACCAGAAGGGCAATTTTTGTTGCATTGAGAGAGGGGTGGCACCTGTGAATTTTAATTAACGATAAGGAAATGTTTAGCATAGGAGAAATAATGGACATTTGGAGAACCTGAATTCCATTTTCTGGGCTGCAAGGGATCAAGTGGATGGGAGAAATGGCCTGCTGAATATTAAGAGAAATTTGAAAGCAATGAGCTGTCAGCAGCCATTAATGGCATCTAATGAGGCAGAAGATGTTTTTGTGACTCTGAAAATGACGTTATGGCCATTTCAATGTGTTTTTAAAAAAATATAAATCAAAAGGACGGAGGGAGGGAGTTCACCTGAAGACTAATATTATTATTATTTGGAAAATTAATTTCTTATAAAACTCAAAAGGATTTAAAATAGAGTTGGAAGGATGTTTGACATCCTAAGCGATATAAATAAGCAGCTACTGTATACACTGTCCGGTTCCTTCTGTTTTTCCACCTGAAAAAGCACAAATATTGGGGACTGAGAACCCCAGACTAAATACACTGGGCCAAGAGACAATTGTTAAGACAACTTAAGCAGCCTCAAAAACAAGGATAGTGCTGGACTCTGCCAGACCTCTGCTACTATAACTTGAGAATTCCTAGCCTCCAAACCAGGCATTCTCTGCAGAAGTCTCCCTCGTCTGTCTCCAGGCTCAGCTCCCGTTTCTTTCTCCCCAAAGAAGCTGGTTGGAGATTAGGCTTAGGTCACACTCTGCTGGCCTAGAAATCTTTAAAGAATGTGCTAGACAGGGAAGTGGAAGACCAGGGTTCAAATCCCCACTTGGCCATGAAACTCATTGGGTGACCTTAGACCAGTCATTGCTGCTCTCAGTCTACACTCCCTTACAGGGTTGTTGGTTGTTAGGATAAAATGGGAAGTAAGCAAAGGAAAGGTGGACTAAAAATGCAATAAACAAACAAGCATATAATAATGAACTATGTCCTGCCCTGCTCCAGGGCATCAGAGCCCCACAACATTCATAGAGGTTTTCATAAACAACAAGTGAGGAAAAATACAGGATCCATGTCTCAGCTAGGCTTCCAAGTTGCAAGCATCACATTGAGGACACACTGGAGTTGCAATTTCCTGAAATCATGCCCCACCTGGTCAAAACTCCTGTGCCACACCATTTTGTCTTCATTGATGGAAAACTCTTTTCCTGGGGGAGCATCCAAATTCATCCATCCAACCTTCATTCTGATGAAGGAGTTATTTGGGAAAGTGACCAAGTTGGTAATATCGAATCCAGCTTCTAATTCCCTCTTCTCACTAAAAGACACTTCTTCTCCCGCACTGTTGTTAAATGAGACTCTCCTAAGAAATGGGTGGAGCTGCATCGAGATGGCAGGAAGAGGACAATTGTTTAAAACTCAAACTTATCTTAGGTTCAGCATCACCTTTTAATGTGCCATTGCCTCTTCCAAGGCAGTAGACAAGTTTTCATATGATCACAAAATAATAACAATAGCAATAATAACGGCAAATTTTGATCTATAGCAACCCAAAAGTCTAATGCTGGACACTTAGTACTGCTCACTCTGGAATATAGCTATAACAGAGATAATCACAAATAATTTGAGATTTTGACAAGGACTAGACACATTTTATATGATTTGGCATATACAGCACAACCAGCATTTTCAAAAACAACCCCCCACAAACCTGGCAAATCTGGAACTATGCTTGGTGATCTGATAAAATTGGACTTAATGTGGACTTTAAAGTCTTTAACTCACATGGAACTACACGTCCTACCTGCCTATTTTACAGTTTGGTTATTCTTCTTTCAATTTTTGACTGTTGTTAAAATTGTTGTCTTTGCTTTATCAACAATATAAAATGAAATAAAACTTAAAAGATATACAACAACAACAAAAGAGACATTACCAGCCAAGGCTGCAATTTCTGAAGCTGCGTTCTCCATCTTCTCACAGTTCCTCTGTCTTTTGCCCTGGATCTGAACATGGCATCATGTAGGGCATGTGCCACAACATAGACAGCATTGTAGATGCTGTAGCTGTGGCCAGTCATGCTCATCTCAAAGCCAGACGAGGGGAGGCTGTCCAGCTTCTCCTGTCCAGTGCAGGGTTCACTGAACTCAGTACTAGATTTGGAAAAGAAACAGTAGAATGTCTGCAGCCAGAACTGCTGAAGAAAACCATCTTCAGCCTCCATGAAAGGATTGAGGGAGCGAAGAAGGGTCTTGAATCCTTGCACCTCCTTTGAGTGCACTGTGAAGCATATGGAGCCATGAAATGGTTGCATACTCTGGCTCATTTGAAAGGCCACTGCTGAGAAATCCAGTTGAGCAGTCATAATCCATACCTTCTCCATAGATGTCATGTTTTCTGCACCCGCTGCCGCTAGCCATAGTTGCAAAAAACCCATGGACTTGGCTTCTCCATAGACAATGACAGCATTGGCTTTGCTTTCTGCAATAGCAAGATAGGCTTGGAGCCACTGGGGAATCATGTGATAATACTCTTCAAAATATGAGCCTTTTGGAGTTCTCTCTGAAAAGGCCAAGCAAATACCTCTCTGGAAAAGCTGAGGTTGCAGGATTTCCATAAATTTCTCTCCACTCTCACTACCCGCAGCAAGCAACCCAACCCACGTCCATCCAAAGTGCAGAAGTAACTCAACAATCCCAGTGTACTGATGGGCTTCATTGGGCACCATCCGGTAGAAGGGAGTGGATTGGCTTTGACCAGCATCCTCTGGGGCAAAGGAGCCATAAGTGAGCTGGAAGGAAATGAATACTTAATTCCCATTAATGCAGTAGAAACATTGATTATGTGTGGATAGCAATGACTAAACCATTGTGCTTTGGACCTGCTTAGTAAGCCCTTCATGGAATGGGCAGATAGGAGGAGTGGTGGAAAGCAGCACCCCAATATCTTCCAGAGAGAAGGAACTGGGAGGTATGGTGTGGTGGTTTGAGACGGGTCACACCTGAGAAGGAAAAAGGACCTGGGAAATAATAGGTGATGAAGAACCAGAGCAAGGTAGCAATGAACAAAGACAGGAGTCAGATTTCTTAGAAACAATACAGCAGCCAAGTGACATTCACTCTCAAGATAGTTTGTCAGAGCCCCCTCCTTCCACAAGGTCAAGACACGCTCTGCAGAAAC
>NW_028112829.1:0-24000 GCF_964234715.1 Podarcis melisellensis
TTTAACATGCCTAAACACAACAAAAAAGGTTGTTTTGGGTTCCAGCTACATAGAAAGAAGAATGTTGGATTTTGCTTATTTCATGTCGTGTTCTTCGGTGTTAATGCACTTTGACACCGAATTCTCAAAGTGTGTGTAATGATACCAAAATAACACCACACCGTCTTTTCGCTTTCATATGCGTAGAATGACGACGAATAAGCTTTGATTGGGCTTATTTCAAATTTGGTGTTTTTGTGGTTAGAATGCACATTCGCCCAAAAATCGCAGAGTGAAATGTTTCTTATCAACCAAAATCAAGCTTAGGTGTTTTGGTTCCATCACAATAGAAAGACGAATAAGCTTGGATTGTTCTTTCGGTGTTCATTCACCCACAAATAGCAAAGCGAAGTTTAACAAGCCTAAACAAAACAAAACAGGTTGTTTTCGGTTCCAGCTACATAGAAAGAAGAATCTTGGATTTTACTTATTTCATGTTGTGTTCTTCGGTGTTAATGCACATTGACCCCGAATTCGCAAAGTGTGTGGAATGATACCAAATTAACACAACACCGTCTTAGCACTTTCATATGCGTAGAAAGATGACGAATAAGCTTTGATTGGGCTTCTTTCAAATTTGGTGTTTTTGTTGTTAGAATGCACATAGACCCAAAAATCGCAGAGTGAAATGTTTCTTATCAACCAAAATCAAGCTTAGGTCTTTTGGTTCCATCACAATAGAAAGAGGACTAACAAGCTTGGATTGTTCTTACGGTGTTCATTCACCCACAAATAGCAAAGCGAAGTTTAACAAGCCTAAACAAAACAAAACAGGTTGTTTTCGGTTCCAGCTACATAGAAAGAAGAATCTTGGATTTTACTTATTTCATGTTGTGTTCTTCGGTGTTAATGCACATTGACCCCGAATTCGCAAAGTGTGTGGAATGATACCAAATTAACACAACACCGACTTTTCACTTTCATATGCGTAGAAAGACGACGAATAAGCTTTGATTGGGCTTATTTCAAATTTGGTGTTTTTGTGGTTAGAATGCACATTCACCCAAAAATCGCAGAGTGAAATGTTTATTATCAACCAAAATCAAGATTAGGTGTTTTGGTTCCATCACAATAGAAAGAGGACGAATAAGCCCACAGATAGCAAAGTGAAGTTTAACATGCCTAAACACGACAAAAAAGGTTGTTTTGGGTTCCAGCTACATAGAAAGAAGAATGTTGGATTTTGCTTATTTCATGTCGTGTTCTTCGGTGTTAATGAACATTGATCCAGAAATCGCAAAGATTGTGTAATGATACCAAAATAACACCACACCGTCTTTTCACTTTCATATGCGTAGAAAGAGGAGGAATAAGCTTTGATTGGGCTTATTTCAAATTTGGTGTTTTTGTGGTTAGAATGCACATTCACCCAAAAATCGCAGAGGGAAATGTTTCTTATCAACCAAAATCAAGCTTAGGTGTTTTTTTTCCATCACAATAGAAAGACGACGAATAAGCTTGGATTGTTCTTTCGGTGTTCATTCACCCACAAATAGCAAAGTGAAGTTTAACATGCCTAAACACAACAAAACAGGTTGTTTTCGGTTCCAGCTACATAGAAAGAAGAATCTTGGATTTTACTTATTTCATGTCGTGTTCTTCGGTGTTAATGCACATAGACACCGAATTCGCAAAGTGTGTGTAATAATACCAAAATAACACCACACCGTCTTTTCGCTTTCATATGCCTAGAAAAACGACGAATAAGCTTTGATTGGGCTTCTTTCAAAATTGGTGTTTTTGTGGTTAGAATGCACATTCGCCCAAAAATCGCAGAGTGAAATGTTTCTTATCAACCAAAATCAAGCTTAGGTGTTTTGGTTCCATCACAATAGAAAGACGAATAAGCTTGGATTGTTCTTTCGGTGTTCATTCACCCACAAATAGCAAAGCGAAGTTTAACAAGCCTAAACAAAACAAAACAGGTTGTTTTCGGTTCCAGCTACATAGAAAGAAGAATCTTGGATTTTACTTATTTCATGTTGTGTTCTTCGGTGTTAATGCACATTGACCCCGAATTCGCAAAGTGTGTGGAATGATACCAAATTAACACAACACCGTCTTTTCACTTTCATATGCGTAGAAAGACGACGAATAAGCTTTGATTGGGCTTATTTCAAAATTGGTGTTTTTGTGGTTAGAATGCACATTCACCCAAAAATCGCAGAGTGAAATGTTTCTTATCAACCAAAATCAAGCTTAGGTGTTTTGGTTCCATCACAATAGAAAGAGGACGAATAAGCCCACAAATAGCAAAGTGAAGTTTAACATGCCTAAACACAACAAAAAAGGTTGTTTTGGGTTCCAGCTACATAGAAAGAAGAATGTTGGATTTTGCTTATTTCATGTCCTGTTCTTCGGTGTTAATGCACATTGATCCAGAAATCGCAAAGATTGTGTAATGATACCAAAATAACACCACACCGTCTTTTCACTTTCATATGCGTAGAAAGAGGACGAATAAGCTTTGATTGGGCTTATTTCAAATTTGGTGTTTTTGTGGTTAGAATGCACATTCACCCAAAAATCGCAGAGGGAAATGTTTCTTATCAACCAAAATGAAGCTTAGGTGTTTTGGTTCCATCACAATAGAAAGAGGACGAATAAGCTTGGATTGTTCTTTCGGTGTTCATTCACCCACAAATAGCAAAGTGAAGTTTAACATGCCTAAAGACAACAAAAAAGGTTGTTTTGGGTTCCAGCTACATAGAAAGAAGAATGTTGGATTTTGCTTATTTCATGTCGTGTTCTTCGGTGTTAATACACTTTGACACCGAATTCTCAAAGTGTGTGTAATGATACCAAAATAACACAACACCGTCTTTTCGCTTTCATATGCGTAGAAAGACGACGAATAAGCTTTGATTGGGCTTATTTCAAATTTGGTGTTTTTGTGGTTAGAATGCACATTCACCCAAGAATCGGAGAGTGAAATGTTTCTTATCAACCAAAATCAAGCTTAGGTGTTTTGGTTCCATCACAATAGAAAGAGGACTAAGAAGCTTGGATTGTTCTTTCGGTGTTCATTCACCCACAAATAGCAAAGCGAAGTTTAACAAGCCTAAACAAAACAAAACAGGTTGTTTTGGTTTCCAGCTACATAGAAAGAAGAATCTTGGATTTTACTTATTTCATGTCGTGTTCTTCGGTCTTAATGCACATAGACACCGAATTCGCAAAGTGTGTGTAATGATACCAAAATAACACCACACCGTCTTTTCGCTTTCATATGCGTAGAAAGATGACGAATAAGCTTGGATTGGGCTTCTTTCAAATTTGGTGTTTTTGTGGTTAGAATGCACATTCACCCAAAAATCGCAGAGTGAAATGTTTCTTAACAGCCAAAATCAAGCTTAGGTGTTTTGGTTCCATCACAATAGAAAGAGGACTAAAAAGCTTGGATTGTTCTTTCGGTGTTCATTCACGCACAAATAGCAAAGCGAAGTTTAACAAGCCTAAACAAAACAAAACAGGTTGTTTTCGGTTCCAGCTACATAGAAAGAAGAATCTTGGATTTGCTTATTTCATGTCGTGTTCTTCGGTGTTAATGCACTTTGACACCGAATTCGCAAAGTGTGTGTAATGATACCAAAATAACACCACACCGTCTTTTCGCTTTCATATGCGTAAAGGACGACGAATAAGCTTTGATTGGGCTTATTTCAAAATGGGTGTCTTTGTGGTTAAAATGCACATTCACCTCAAAATCGCAGAGTGAAATGTTTCTTATCAGCCAAAATCAAGCTTAGGTCTTTTGGTTCCATCACAATAGAAAGAGGACTAACAAGCTTGGATTGTTCTTTTGGTGTTCATTCACCCACAAATAGCAAAGCGAAGTTTAACAAGCCTAAACAAAACAAAACAGGTTGTTTTCGGTTCCAGCTACATAGAAAGAAGAATCTTGGATTTTACTTATTTCATGTCGTGTTCTTCGGTGTTAATGCACATAGACACCGAATTCGCAAAGTGTGTGTAATGATACCAAAATAACACCACACCGTCTTTTCGCTTTCATATGCGTAGAAAGACGACGAATAAGCTTTGATTGGGCTTCTTTCAAAATTGGTGTTTTTGTGGTTAGAATGCACATTCACCCAAAAATTGCAGAGTGAAATGTTTCTTATCAGCCAAAATCAAACTTAGGTGTTTTGGTTCCATCACAATAGAAAGAGGATTAAGAAGCTTGGATTGTTCTTTCGGTGTTCATTCACCCACAAATAGCAAAGCGAAGCTTAACAAGCCTAAACAAAACAAAACAGGTTGTTTTCGGTTCCAGCTACATAGAAAGAAGAATCTTGGATTTTACTTATTTCATGTCGTGTTCTTCGGTCTTAATGCACATAGACACCGAATTCGCAAAGTGTGTGTAATAATACCAAAATCACACCGTCTTTTCGCTTTCATATGCCTAGAAAAACGACGAATAAGCTTTGATTGGGCTTCTTTCAAAATTGGTGTTTTTGTGGTTAGAATGCACATTGGCCCAAAAAACGCAGAGTGAAATGTTTCTTATCAGCCAAAATCAAGCTTAGGAGTTTTGGTTCCATTACAATAGAAAGACGAATAAGCTTGGATTGTTCTTTCGGTGTTCATTCACCCACAAATAGCAAAGCGAAGTTTAACAAGCCTAAACAAAACAAAACAGGTTGTTTTCGGTTCCAGCTACATAGAAAGAAGAATCTTGGATTTTACTTATTTCATGTTGTGTTCTTCGGTGTTAATGCACATTGACCCCCGAATTCGCAAAGTGTGTGGAATGATACCAAATTAACACAACACCGTCTTTTCACTTTCATATGCGTAGAAAGACGACAAATAAGCTTTGATTGGGCTTATTTCAAAATTGGTGTTTTTGTGGTTAGAATGCACATTCACCCAAAAATCGCAGAGTGAAATGTTTCTTATCAACCAAAATCAAGCTTAGGTGTTTTGGTTCCATCACAATAGAAAGAGGACGAATAAGCCCACAAATAGCAAAGTGAAGTTTAACATGCCTAAACACAACAAAAAAGGTTGTTTTGGGTTCCAGCTACATAGAAAGAAGAATGTTGGATTTTGCTTATTTCATGTCGTGTTCTTCGGTGTTAATGCACTTTGACACCGAATTCTCAAAGTGTGTGTAATGATACCAAAATAACACCACACCGTCTTTTCGCTTTCATATGCGTAGAATGACGACGAATAAGCTTTGATTGGGCTTATTTCAAATTTGGTGTTTTTGTGGTTAGAATGCACATTCGCCCAAAAATCGCAGAGTGAAATGTTTCTTATCAACCAAAATCAAGCTTAGGTGTTTTGGTTCCATCACAATAGAAAGACGAATAAGCTTGGATTGTTCTTTCGGTGTTCATTCACCCACAAATAGCAAAGCGAAGTTTAACAAGCCTAAACAAAACAAAACAGGTTGTTTTCGGTTCCAGCTACATAGAAAGAAGAATCTTGGATTTTACTTATTTCATGTTGTGTTCTTCGGTGTTAATGCACATTGACCCCGAATTCGCAAAGTGTGTGGAATGATACCAAATTAACACAACACCGTCTTTTCACTTTCATATGCGTAGAAAGACGACAAATAAGCTTTGATTGGGCTTATTTCAAAATTGGTGTTTTTGTGGTTAGAATGCACATTCACCCAAAAATCGCAGAGTGAAATGTTTCTTATCAACCAAAATCAAGCTTAGGTGTTTTGGTTCCATCACAATAGAAAGAGGACGAATAAGCCCACAAATAGCAAAGTGATGTTTAACATGCCTAAACACAACAAAAAAGGTTGTTTTGGGTTCCAGCTACATAGAAAGAAGAATGTTGGATTTTGCTTATTTCATGTCGTGTTCTTCGGTGTTAATGCACTTTGACACTGAATTCTCAAAGTGTGTGTAATGATACCAAAATAACACCACACCGTCTTTTCGCTTTCATATGCGTAGAATGACGACGAATAAGCTTTGATTGGGCTTATTTCAAATTTGGTGTTTTTGTGGTTAGAATGCACATTCGCCCAAAAATCGCAGAGTAAAAGGTTTCTTATCAACCAAAATCAAGCTTAGGTGTTTTGGTTCCATCACAATAGAAAGACGAATAAGCTTGGATTGTTCTTTCGGTGTTCATTCACCCACAAATAGCAAAGCGAAGTTTAACAAGCCTAAACAAAACAAAACAGGTTGTTTTCGGTTCCAGCTACATAGAAAGAAGAATCTTGGATTTTACTTATTTCATGTTGTGTTCTTCGGTGTTAATGCACATTGACCCCGAATTCGCAAAGTGTGTGGAATGATACCAAATTAACACAACACCGTCTTTTCACTTTCATATGCGTAGAAAGACGACGAATAAGCTTTGATTGGGCTTATTTCAAATTTGGTGTTTTTGTGGTTAGAATGCACATTCACCCAAAAATCGCAGAGTGAAATGTTTCTTATCAACCAAAATCAAGCTTAGGTGTTTTGGTTCCATCACAATAGAAAGAGGACTAATAAGCCCACAAATAGCAAAGTGAAGTTTAACATGCCTAAACACAACAAAAAAGGTTGTTTTGGGTTCCAGCTACATAGAAAGAAGAATGTTGGATTTTGCTTATTTCATGTTGTGTTCTTCGGTGTTAATGCACATTGATCCAGAAATCGCAAAGATTGTGTAATGATACCAAAATAACACCACACCGTCTTTTCACTTTCATATGCGTAGAAAGAGGACGAATAAGCTTTGATTGGGCTTATTTCAAATTTGGTGTTTTTGTGGTTAGAATGCACATTCACCCAAAAATCGCAGAGGGAAATGTTTCTTATCAACCAAAATGAAACTTAGGTGTTTTGGTTCCATCACAATAGAAAGAGGACGAATAAGCTTGGATTGTTCTTTCGGTGTTCATTCACCCACAAATAGCAAAGTGAAGTTTAACATGCCTAAAGACAACAAAAAAGGTTGTTTTGGGTTCCAGCTACATAGAAAGAAGAATGTTGGATTTTGCTTATTTCATGTCGTGTTCTTCGGTGTTAATACACTTTGACACCGAATTCTCAAAGTGTGTGTAATGATACCAAAATAACACAACACCGTCTTTTCGCTTTCATATGCGTAGAAAGACGACGAATAAGCTTTGATTGGGCTTATTTCAAATTTGGTGTTTTTGTGGTTAGAATGCACATTCACCCAAGAATCGGAGAGTGAAATGTTTCTTATCAACCAAAATCAAGCTTAGGTGTTTTGGTTCCATCACAATAGAAAGAGGACTAAGAAGCTTGGATTGTTCTTTCGGTGTTCATTCACCCACAAATAGCAAAGCGAAGTTTAACAAGCCTAAACAAAACAAAACAGGTTGTTTTGGTTTCCAGCTACATAGAAAGAAGAATCTTGGATTTTACTTATTTCATGTCGTGTTCTTCGGTCTTAATGCACATAGACACCGAATTCGCAAAGTGTGTGTAATGATACCAAAATAACACCACACCGTCTTTTCGCTTTCATATGCGTAGAAAGATGACGAATAAGCTTGGATTGGGCTTCTTTCAAATTTGGTGTTTTTGTGGTTAGAATGCACATTCACCCAAAAATCGCAGAGTGAAATGTTTCTTAACAGCCAAAATCAAGCTTAGGTGTTTTGGTTCCATCACAATAGAAAGAGGACTAAGAAGCTTGGATTGTTCTTTCGGTGTTCATTCACGCACAAATAGCAAAGCGAAGTTTAACAAGCCTAAACAAAACAAAACAGGTTGTTTTCGGTTCCAGCTAGATAGAAAGAAGAATCTTGGATTTGCTTATTTCATGTCGTGTTCTTCGGTGTTAATGCACTTTGACACCGAATTCGCAAAGTGTGTGTAATTATACCAAAATAACACCACACCGTCTTTTCACTTTCATATGCGTAGAAAGAGGACGAATAAGCTTTGATTGGGCTTATTTCAAATTTGGTGTTTTTGTGGTTAGAATGCACATTCACCCAAAAATCGCAGAGGGAAATGTTTCTTATCAACCAAAATGAAGCTTAGGTGTTTTGGTTCCATCACAATAGAAAGAGGACGAATAAGCTTGGATTGTTCTTTCGGTGTTCATTCACCCACAAATAGCAAAGTGAAGTTTAACATGCCTAAAGACAACAAAAAAGGTTGTTTTGGGTTCCAGCTACATAGAAAGAAGAATGTTGGATTTTGCTTATTTCATGTCGTGTTCTTCGGTGTTAATACACTTTGACACCGAATTCTCAAAGTGTGTGTAATGATACCAAAATAACACAACACCGTCTTTTCGCTTTCATATGCGTAGAAAGACGACGAATAAGCTTTGATTGGGCTTATTTCAAATTTGGTGTTTTTGTGGTTAGAATGCACATTCACCCAAGAATCGGAGAGTGAAATGTTTCTTATCAACCAAAATCAAGCTTAGGTGTTTTGGTTCCATCACAATAGAAAGAGGACTAAGAAGCTTGGATTGTTCTTTCGGTGTTCATTCACCCACAAATAGCAAAGCGAAGTTTAACAAGCCTAAACAAAACAAAACAGGTTGTTTTGGTTTCCAGCTACATAGAAAGAAGAATCTTGGATTTTACTTATTTCATGTCGTGTTCTTCGGTCTTAATGCACATAGACACCGAATTCGCAAAGTGTGTGTAATGATACCAAAATAACACCACACCGTCTTTTCGCTTTCATATGCGTAGAAAGATGACGAATAAGCTTGGATTGGGCTTCTTTCAAATTTGGTGTTTTTGTGGTTAGAATGCACATTCACCCAAAAATCGCAGAGTGAAATGTTTCTTAACAGCCAAAATCAAGCTTAGGTGTTTTGGTTCCATCACAATAGAAAGAGGACTAAGAAGCTTGGATTGTTCTTTCGGTGTTCATTCACGCACAAATAGCAAAGCGAAGTTTAACAAGCCTAAACAAAACAAAACAGGTTGTTTTCGGTTCCAGCTAGATAGAAAGAAGAATCTTGGATTTGCTTATTTCATGTCGTGTTCTTCGGTGTTAATGCACTTTGACACCGAATTCGCAAAGTGTGTGTAATTATACCAAAATAACACCACACCGTCTTTTCGCTTTCATATGCGTAAAGGACGACGAATAAGCTTTGATTGGGCTTATTTCAAAATGGGTGTCTTTGTGGTTAAAATGCACATTCACCTCAAAATCGCAGAGTGAAATGTTTCTTATCAGCCAAAATCAAGCTTAGGTCTTTTGGTTCCATCACAATAGAAAGAGGACTAACAAGCTTGGATTGTTCTTTTGGTGTTCATTCACCCACAAATAGCAAAGCGAAGTTTAACAAGCCTAAACAAAACAAAACAGGTTGTTTTCGGTTCCAGCTACATAGAAAGAAGAATCTTGGATTTTACTTATTTCATGTCGTGTTCTTCGGTGCTAATGCACATAGACACCGAATTCGCAAAGTGTGTGTAATGATACCAAAATAACACCACACCGTCTTTTCGCTTTCATATGCGTAGAAAGACTACGAATAAGCTTTGATTGGGCTTCTTTCAAAATTGGTGTTTTTGTGGTTAGAATGCACATTCACCCAAAAATTGCAGAGTGAAATGTTTCTTATCAGCCAAAATCAAGCTTAGGTGTTTTGGTTCCATCACAATAGAAAGAGGATTAAGAAGCTTGGATTGTTCTTTCGGTGTTCATTCACCCACAAATAGCAAAGCGAAGCTTAACAAGCCTAAACAAAACAAAACAGGTTGTTTTCGGTTCCAGCTACATAGAAAGAAGAATCTTGGATTTTACTTATTTCATGTCGTGTTCTTCGGTCTTAATGCACATAGACACCGAATTCGCAAAGTGTGTGTAATAATACCAAAATCACACCGTCTTTTCGCTTTCATATGCCTAGAAAAACGACGAATAAGCTTTGATTGGGCTTCTTTCAAAATTGGTGTTTTTGTGGTTAGAATGCACATTCGCCCAAAAATCGCAGAGTGAAATGTTTCTTATCAGCCAAAATCAAGCTTAGGTGTTTTGGTTGCATTACAATAGAAAGACGAATAAGCTTGGATTGTTCTTTCGGTGTTCATTCACCCACAAATAGCAAAGCGAAGTTTAACAAGCCTAAACAAAACAAAACAGGTTGTTTTCGGTTCCAGCTACATAGAAAGAAGAATCTTGGATTTTACTTATTTCATGTTGTGTTCTTCGGTGTTAATGCACATTGACCCCGAATTCGCAAAGTGTGTGGAATGATACCAAATTAACACAACACCGTCTTTTCACTTTCATATGCGTAGAAAGACGACAAATAAGCTTTGATTGGGCTTATTTCAAAATTGGTGTTTTTGTGGTTAGAATGCACATTCACCCAAAAATCGCAGAGTGAAATGTTTCTTATCAACCAAAATCAAGCTTAGGTGTTTTGGTTCCATCACAATAGAAAGAGGACGAATAAGCCCACAAATAGCAAAGTGAAGTTTAACATGCCTAAACACAACAAAAAAGGTTGTTTTGGGTTCCAGCTACATAGAAAGAAGAATGTTGGATTTTGCTTATTTCATGTTGTGTTCTTCGGTGTTAATGCACATTGATCCAGAAATCGCAAAGATTGTGTAATGATACCAAAATAACACCACACCGTCTTTTCACTTTCATATGCGTAGAAAGAGGACGAATAAGCTTTGATTGGGCTTATTTCAAATTTGGTGTTTTTGTGGTTAGAATGCACATTCACCCAAAAATCGCAGAGGGAAATGTTTCTTATCAACCAAAATGAAGCTTAGGTGTTTGGGTTCCATCACAATAGAAAGAGGACGAATAAGCTTGGATTGTTCTTTCGGTGTTCATTCACCCACAAATAGCAAAGTGAAGTTTAACATGCCTAAAGACAACAAAAAAGGTTGTTTTGGGTTCCAGCTACATAGAAAGAAGAATGTTGGATTTTGCTTATTTCATGTCGTGTTCTTCGGTGTTAATACACTTTGACACCGAATTCTCAAAGTGTGTGTAATGATACCAAAATAACACAACACCGTCTTTTCGCTTTCATATGCGTAGAAAGACGACGAATAAGCTTTGATTGGGCTTATTTCAAATTTGGTGTTTTTGTGGTTAGAATGCACATTCACCCAAGAATCGGAGAGTGAAATGTTTCTTATCAACCAAAATCAAGCTTAGGTGTTTTGGTTCCATCACAATAGAAAGAGGACTAAGAAGCTTGGATTGTTCTTTCGGTGTTCATTCACCCACAAATAGCAAAGCGAAGTTTAACAAGCCTAAACAAAACAAAACAGGTTGTTTTGGTTTCCAGCTACATAGAAAGAAGAATCTTGGATTTTACTTATTTCATGTCGTGTTCTTCGGTCTTAATGCACATAGACACCGAATTCGCAAAGTGTGTGTAATGATACCAAAATAACACCACACCGTCTTTTCGCTTTCATATGCGTAGAAAGATGACGAATAAGCTTGGATTGGGCTTCTTTCAAATTTGGTGTTTTAGTGGTTAGAATGCACATTCACCCAAAAATCGCAGAGTGAAATGTTTCTTAACAGCCAAAATCAAGCTTAGGTGTTTTGGTTCCATCACAATAGAAAGAGGACTAAGAAGCTTGGATTGTTCTTTCGGTGTTCATTCACGCACAAATAGCAAAGCGAAGTTTAACAAGCCTAAACAAAACAAAACAGGTTGTTTTCAGTTCCAGCTAGATAGAAAGAAGAATCTTGGATTTGCTTATTTCATGTCGTGTTCTTCGGTGTTAATGCACTTTGACACCGAATTCGCAAAGTGTGTGTAATTATACCAAAATAACACCACACCGTCTTTTCGCTTTCATATGCGTAAAGGACGACGAATAAGCTTTGATTGGGCTTATTTCAAAATGGGTGTCTTTGTGGTTAAAATGCACATTCACCTCAAAATCGCAGAGTGAAATGTTTCTTATCAGCCAAAATCAAGCTTAGGTCTTTTGGTTCCATCACAATAGAAAGAGGACTAACAAGCTTGGATTGTTCTTTTGGTGTTCATTCACCCACAAATAGCAAAGCGAAGTTTAACAAGCCTAAACAAAACAAAACAGGTTGTTTTCGGTTCCAGCTACATAGAAAGAAGAATCTTGGATTTTACTTATTTCATGTCGTGTTCTTCGGTGTTAATGCACATAGACACCGAATTCGCAAAGTGTGTGTAATGATACCAAAATAACACCACACCGTCTTTTCGCTTTCATATGCGTAGAAAGACGACGAATAAGCTTTGATTGGGCTTCTTTCAAAATTGGTGTTTTTGTGGTTAGAATGCTCATTCACCCAAAAATTGCAGAGTGAAATGTTTCTTATCAGCCAAAATCAAGCTTAGGTGTTTTGGTTCCATCACAATAGAAAGAGGATTAAGAAGCTTGGATTGTTCTTTCGGTGTTCATTCACCCACAAATAGCAAAGCGAAGCTTAACAAGCCTAAACAAAACAAAACAGGTTGTTTTCGGTTCCAGCTACATAGAAAGAAGAATCTTGGATTTTACTTATTTCATGTCGTGTTCTTCGGTCTTAATGCACATAGACACCGAATTCGCAAAGTGTGTGTAACAATACCAAAATCACACCGTCTTTTCGCTTTCATATGCCTAGAAAAACGACCAATAAGCTTTGATTGGGCTTCTTTCAAAATTGGTGTTTTTGTGGTTAGAATGCACATTCGCCCAAAAATCGCAGAGTGAAATGTTTCTTATCAGCCAAAATCAAGCTTAGGTGTTTTGGTTCCATTACAATAGAAAGACGAATAAGCTTGGATTGTTCTTTCGGTGTTCATTCACCCACAAATAGCAAAGCGAAGTTTAACAAGCCTAAACAAAACAAAACAGGTTGTTTTCGGTTCCAGGTACATAGAAAGAAGAATCTTGGATTTTACTTATTTCATGTTGTGTTCTTCGGTGTTAATGCACATTGACCCCGAATTCGCAAAGTGTGTGGAATGATACCAAATTAACACAACACCGTCTTTTCACTTTCATATGCGTAGAAAGACGACAAATAAGCTTTGATTGGGCTTATTTCAAAATTGGTGTTTTTGTGGTTAGAATGCACATTCACCCAAAAATCGCAGAGTGAAATGTTTCTTATCAACCAAAATCAAGCTTAGGTGTTTTGGTTCCATCACAATAGAAAGAGGACGAATAAGCCCACAAATAGCAAAGTGAAGTTTAACATGCCTAAACACAACAAAAAAGGTTGTTTTGGGTTCCAGCTACATAGAAAGAAGAATGTTGGATTTTGCTTATTTCATGTCCTGTTCTTCGATGTTAATGCACATTGATCCAGAAATCGCAAAGATTGTGTAATGATACCAAAATAACACCACACCGTCTTTTCACTTTCATATGCGTAGAAAGAGGACGAATAAGCTTTGATTGGGCTTATTTCAAATTTGGTGTTTTTGTGGTTATAATGCACATTCACCCAAAAATCGCAGAGGGAAATGTTTCTTATCAACCAAAATCAAGCTTAGGTGTTTTGGTTCCATCACAATAGACAGAGGACGAATAAGCTTGGATTGTTCTTTCGGTGTTCATTCACCCACAAATAGCAAAGTGAAGTTTAAAATGCCTAAACAAAACAAAACAGGTTGTTTTGGGTTCCAGCTACATAGAAAAAAGAATCTTGGATTTGCTTATTTCATATCGTGTTCTTCGGTGTTAATGCACTTTGACACCGAATTCGCAAAGTGTGTGTAATGATATCAAAATAACACCACACCGTCTTTTCGCTTTCATATGCGTAAAAGACGACGAATAAGCTTTGATTGGGCTTCTTTCAAAATTGGTGTTTTTGTGGTTAGAATGCACATTCACTCCAAAATCGCAGAGTGAAATGTTTATTATCAACCAAAATCAAGCTTAGGTGTTTTGGTTCCATCACAACAGAAAGACGACGAATAAGCTTGGATTGTTCTTTCGGTGTTCAATCACCCACAAATAGCAAAGTGAAGTTTAACATGCCTAAACACAACAAAAAAGGTTGTTTTGGGTTCCAGCTACATAGAAAGAAGAATGTTCGATTTTGCTTATTTCACGTCGTGTTCTTTGGTGTTAATGCACTTTGACACCGAATTCGCAAAGTGTGTGTAATGATACCAAAATAATACCACACCGTCTTTTCGCTTTCATATGCGTAGAAAGACGACGAATAAGCTTTGATTGGACTTATTTCAAAATTGGTGTTTTTGTGGTTAGAATGCACATTCACCCAAAAATCGCAGTGAAATGTTTATTATCAGCCAAAATCAAGATTAGGTGTTTTGGTTCCATCACAATAGAAAGAGGACAAAAAAGCTTGGATTGTTCTTTCGGTGTTCATTCACCCACAAATAGCAAAGTGAAGTTTAAAATGCCTAAACAAAACAAAACAGGTTGTTTTGGGTTCCAGCTACATAGAAAAAAGAATCTTGGATTTGCTTATTTCATATCGTGTTCTTCGGTGTTTATGCACTTTGACACCGAATTCGCAAAGTGTGTGTAATGATATCAAAATAACACCACACCGTCTTTTCGCTTTCATATGCGTAAAAGACGACGAATAAGCTTTGATTGGGTTTTTTTTCAAAATTGGTGTTTTTGTGGTTAGAATGCACATTCACCCCAAAATCGCAGAGTGAAATGTTTCTTATCAACCAAAATCAAGCTTAGGTGTTTTGGTTCCATCACAACAGAAAGACGACGAATAAGCTTGGATTGTTCTTTCGGTGTTCATTCACCCACAAATAGCAAAGTGAAGTTTAACATGCCTAAACACAACAAAAAAGGTTGTTTTGGGTTCCAGCTACATAGAAAGAAGAATGTTCGATTTTGCTTATTTCATGTCGTGTTCTTCGGTGTTAATGCACATTGATCCAGAAATCGCAAAGATTGTGTAATGATACCAAAATAACACCACACCGTCTTTTCACTTTCATATGCGTAGAAAGAGGACGAATAAGCTTTGATTGGGCTTATTTCAAATTTGGTGTTTTTGTGGTTAGAATGCACATTCACCCAAAAATCGCAGAGGGAAATGTTTCTTATCAACCAAAATCAAGCTTAGGTGTTTTGGTTCCATCACAATAGAAAGAGGACGAATAAGCTTGGATTGTTCTTTCGGTGTTCATTCACCCACAAATAGCAAAGTGAAGTTTAACATGCCTAAACACAACAAAAAAGGTTGTTTTGGGTTCCAGCTACATAGAAAGAAGAATGTTGGATTTTGCTTATTTCATGTCGTGTTCTTCGGTGTTAATGCACTTTGACACCGAATTCGCAAAGTGTGTGTAATGATACCAAAATAACACCACACCGTCTTTTCACTTTCATATGCGTAGGATGACGACGAATAAGATTTGATTGGGCTTCTTTCAAAATTGGTGTTTTTGTGGTTAGAATGCACATTCACCCCAAAATCGCAGAGTGAAATGTTTATTATCAACCAAAATCAAGCTTAGGTGTTTTGGTTCCATCACAACAGAAAGACGACAAATAAGCTTGGATTGTTCTTTCGGTGTTCATTCACCAACAAATAGCAAAGTGAAGTTTAACATGCCTAAACACAACAAAAAAGGTTGTTTTGGGTTCCAGCTACATAGAAAGAAGAATGTTCGATTTTGCTTATTTCACGTCGTGTTCTTTGGTGTTAATGCACTTTGACACCGAATTCGCAAAGTGTGTGTAATGATACCAAAATAATACCACACCGTCTTTTCGCTTTCATATGCGTAGAAAGACGACGAATAAGCTTTGATTGGACTTATTTCAAAATTGGTGTTTTTGTGGTTAGAATGCACATTCACCCAAAAATCGCAGTGAAATGTTTATTATCAGCCAAAATCAAGGTTAGGTGTTTTGGTTCCATCACAATAGAAAGAGGACGAATAAGCTTGGATTGTTCTTTCGGTGTTCATTCACCCACAAATAGCAAAGTGAAGTTTAAAATGCCTAAACAAAACAAAACAGGTTGTTTTGGGTTCCAGCTACATAGAAAAAAGAATCTTGGATTTGCTTATTTCATATCGTGTTCTTCGGTGTTAATGCACTTTGACACCGAATTCGCAAAGTGTGTGTAATGATATCAAAATAACACAACACCGTCTTTTCGCTTTCATATGCGTAAAAGACGACGAATAAGCTTTGATTGGGCTTCTTTCAAAATTGGTGTTTTTGTGGTTAGAATGCACATTCACTCCAAAATCGCAGAGTGAAATGTTTCTTATCAGCCAAAATCAAGCTTAGGTGTTTTGGTTCCATCACAATAGAAAGAGGACGAATAAGCTTGGATTGTTCTTTCGGTGTTCAATCACCCAAAAATAGCAAAGCGAAGTTTAACAAGCCTAAACAAAACAAAACAGGTCGTTTTCGGTTCCAGCTACATAGAAAGAAGAATCTTGGATTTTACTTATTTCATGTCGTGTTCTTCAGTCTTAATGCACATAGACACCGAATTCGCAAAGTGTGTGTAATAATACCAAAATCACACCGTCTTTTCGCTTTCATATGCCTAGAAAAACGACCAATAAGCTTTGATTGGGCTTCTTTCAAAATTGGTGTTTTTGTGGTTAGAATGCACATTCGCCCAAAAATCGCAGAGTGAAATGTTTCTTATCAGCCAAAATCAAGCTTAGGTGTTTTGGTTCCATTACAATAGAAAGACGAATAAGCTTGGATTGTTCTTTCGGTGTTCATTCACCCACAAATAGCAAAGCGAAGTTTAACAAGCCTAAACAAAACAAAACAGGTTGTTTTCGGTTCCAGCTACATAGAAAGAAGAATCTTGGATTTTACTTATTTCATGTTGTGTTCTTCGGTGTTAATGCACATTGACCCCGAATTCGCAAAGTGTGTGGAATGATACCAAATTAACACAACACCGTCTTTTCACTTTCATATGCGTAGAAAGACGACAAATAAGCTTTGATTGGGCTTATTTCAAAATTGGTGTTTTTGTGGTTAGAATGCACATTCACCCAAAAATCGCAGAGTGAAATGTTTCTTATCAACCAAAATCAAGCTTAGGTGTTTTGGTTCCATCACAATAGAAAGAGGACGAATAAGCCCACAAATAGCAAAGTGAAGTTTAACATGCCTAAACACAACAAAAAAGGTTGTTTTGGGTTCCAGCTACATAGAAAGAAGAATGTTGGATTTTGCTTATTTCATGTCGTGTTCTTCGGTGTTAATGCACATTGATCCAGAAGTCGCAAAGATTGTGTAATGATACCAAAATAACACCACACCGTCTTTTCACTTTCATATGCGTAGAAAGAGGACGAATAAGCTTTGATTGGGCTTATTTCAAATTTGGTGTTTTTGTGGTTATAATGCACATTCACCCAAAAATCGCAGAGGGAAATGTTTCTTATCAACCAAAATCAAGCTTAGGTGTTTTGGTTCCATCACAATAGACAGAGGACGAATAAGCTTGGATTGTTCTTTCGGTGTTCATTCACCCACAAATAGCAAAGTGAAGTTTAACAAGCCTAAACAAAACAAAACAGGTCGTTTTCGGTTCCAGCTACATAGAAAGAAAAATCTTGGATTTTGCTTATTTCATGTCGTGTTCTTCGGTCTTAATGCACATTGACACCGAATTCGCGAAGTGTGTGTAATGATACCAAAATAACACAACACCGTCTTTTCGCTTTCATATGCGTAAAAGACGACGAATAAGCTTTGATTGGGCTTCTTTCAAAATTGGTGTTTTTGTGGTTAGAATGCACATTCACCCCAAAATCGCAGAGTGAAATGGTTCTTATCAACCAAAATCAAGCTTAGGTGTTTTGGTTCCATCACAACAGAAAGACGACGAATAAGCTTGGATTGTTCTTTCGGTGTTCATTCACCCACAAATAGCAAAGTGAAGTTTAACATGCCTAAACACAACAAAAAAGGTTGTTTTGGGTTCCAGCTACATAGAAAGAAGAATGTTGGATTTTGTTTATTTCATGTCGTGTTCTTCGGTGTTAATGCACTTTGACACCGAATTCGCAAAGTGTGTGTAATGATACCAAAATAACACCACACCGTCTTTTCACTTTCATATGCGTAGGATGACGACGAATAAGATTTGATTGGGCTTATTTCAAATTTGGTGTTTTTGTGGTTAGAATGCACATTCACCCCAAAATCGCAGAGTGAAATGTTTCTTATCAGCCAAAATCAAGGTTAGGTGTTTTGGTTCCATCACAATAGAAAGAGGACGAATAAGCTTGGATTGTTCTTTCGGTGTTCATTCACCCACAAATAGCAAAGTGAAGTTTAACATGCCTAAACACAACAAAAAAGGTTGTTTTGGGTTCCAGCTACATAGAAAGAAGAATGTTCGATTTTGCTTATTTCACGTCGTGTTCTTTGGTGTTAATGCACTTTGACACCGAATTCGCAAAGTGTGTGTAATGATACCAAAATAATACCACACCGTCTTTTCGCTTTCATATGCGTAGAAAGACGACGAATAAGCTTTGATTGGACTTATTTCAAAATTGGTGTTTTTGTGGTTAGAATGCACATTCACCCAAAAATCGCAGTGAAATGTTTATTATCAGCCAAAATCAAGGTTAGGTGTTTTGGTTCCATCACAATAGAAAGAGGACGAATAAGCTTGGATTGTTCTTTCGGTGTTCATTCACCCACAAATAGCAAAGTGAAGTTTAAAATGCCTAAACAAAACAAAACAGGTTGTTTTGGGTTCCAGCTACATAGAAAAAAGAATCTTGGATTTGCTTATTTCATATCGTGTTCTTCGCTGTTAATGCACTTTGACACCGAATTCGCAAAGTGTGTGTAATGATATCAAAATAACACAACACCGTCTTTTCGCTTTCATATGCGTAAAAGACGACGAATAAGCTTTGATTGGGCTTCTTTCAAAATTGGTGTTTTTGTGGTTAGAATGCACATTCACTCCAAAATCGCAGAGTGAAATGTTTCTTATCAGCCAAAATCAAGCTTAGGTGTTTTGGTTCCATCACAATAGAAAGAGGACGAATAAGCTTGGATTGTTCTTTCGGTGTTCAATCACCCAAAAATAGCAAAGCGAAGTTTAACAAGCCTAAACAAAACAAAACAGGTCGTTTTCGGTTCCAGCTACATAGAAAGAAAAATCTTGGATTTTGCTTATTTCATGTCGTGTTCTTCGGTGTTAATGCACATTGACACCGAATTCGCAAAGCGTGTGTAATGATACCAAAATAACACAACAACGTCTTTTCGCTTTCATATGCGTAAAAGACGACGAATAAGCTTTGATTGGGCTTCTTTCAAAATTGGTGTTTTTGTGGTTAGAATGCACATTCACCCCAAAATCGCAGAGTGAAATGTTTATTATCAACCAAAATCAAGCTTAGGTGTTTTGGTTCCATCACAACAGAAAGACGACGAATAAGCTTGGATTGTTCTTTCGGTGTTCATTCACCCACAAATAGCAAAGTGAAGTTTAACATGCCTAAACACAACAAAAAAGGTTGTTTTGGGTTCCAGCTACATAGAAAGAAGAATGTTCGATTTTGCTTATTTCACGTCGTGTTCTTTGGTGTTAATGCACTTTGACACCGAATTCGCAAAGTGTGTGTAATGATACCAAAATAATACCACACCGTCTTTTCGCTTTCATATGCGTAGAAAGACGACGAATAAGCGTTGATTGGACTTATTTCAAAATTGGTGTTTTTGTGGTTAGAATGCACATTCACCCAAAAATCGCAGTGAAATGTTTATTATCAGCCAAAATCAAGATTAGGTGTTTTGGTTCCATCACAATAGAAAGAGGACGAATAAGCTTGGATTGTTCTTTCGGTGTTCATTCACCCACAAATAGCAAAGTGAAGTTTAAAATGCCTAAACAAAACAAAACAGGTTGTTTTGGGTTCCAGCTACATAGAAAAAAGAATCTTGGATTTGCTTATTTCATATCGTGTTCTTCGGTGTTTATGCACTTTGACACCGAATTCGCAAAGTGTGTGTAATGATATCAAAATAACACCACACCGTCTTTTCCCTTTCATATGCGTAAAAGACGACGAATAAGCTTTGATTGGGCTTCTTTCAAAATTGGTGTTTTTGTGGTTAGAATGCACATTCACTCCAAAATCGCAGAGTGAAATGTTTCTTATCAACCAAAATCAAGCTTAGGTGTTTTGGTTCCATCACAATAGAAAGACGACGAATAAGCTTGGATTGTTCTTTCGGTGTTCATTCACCCACAAATAGCAAAGTGAAGTTTAACATGCCTAAACACAACAAAAAAGGTTGTTTTGGGTTCCAGCTACATAGAAAGAAGAATGTTCGATTTTGCTTATTTCATGTCGTGTTCTTCGGTGTTAATGCACATTGATCCAGAAATCGCAAAGATTGTGTAATGATACCAAAATAACACCACACCGTCTTTTCACTTTCATATGCGTAGAAAGAGGACGAATAAGCTTTGATTGGGCTTATTTCAAATTTGGTGTTTTTGTGGTTAGAATGCACATTCACCCAAAAATCGCAGAGGGAAATGTTTCTTATCAACCAAAATCAAGCTTAGGTCTTTTGGTTCCATCACAATAGAAAGAGGACTAACAAGCTTGGATTGTTCTTACGGTGTTCATTCACCCACAAATAGCAAAGCGAAGTTTAACAAGCCTAAACAAAACAAAACAGGTTGTTTTCGGTTCCAGCTACATAGAAAGAAGAATCTTGGATTTTACTTATTTCATGTTGTGTTCTTCGGTGTTAATGCACATTGACCCCGAATTCGCAAAGTGTGTGGAATGATACCAAATTAACACAACACCGTCTTTTCACTTTCATATGCGTAGAAAGACGACGAATAAGCTTTGATTGGGCTTATTTCAAATTTGGTGTTTTTGTGGTTAGAATGCACATTCACCCAAAAATCGCAGAGTGAAATGTTTATTATCAACCAAAATCAAGCTTAGGTGTTTTGGTTCCATCACAATAGAAAGAGGACGAATAAGCCCACAGATAGCAAAGTGAAGTTTAACATGCCTAAACACAACAAAAAAGGTTGTTTTGGGTTCCAGCTACATAGAAAGAAGAATGTTGGATTTTGCTTATTTCATGTCGTGTTCTTCGGTGTTAATGAACATTGATCCAGAAATCGCAAAGATTGTGTAATGATACCAAAATAACACCACACCGTCTTTTCACTTTCATATGCGTAGAAAGACGACGAATAAGCTTTGATTGGACTTATTTCAAATTTGGTGTTTTTGTGGTTAGAATGCACATTCACGCAAAAATCGCAGTGAAATGTTTATTATCAGCCAAAATCAAGGTTAGGTGTTTTGGTTCCATCACAATAGAAAGAGGACGAATAAGCTTGGATTGTTCTTTCGGTGTTCATTCACCCACAAATAGCAAAGTGAAGTTTAACATGCCTAAACACAACAAAAAAGGTTGTTTTGGGTTCCAGCTACATAGAAAGAAGAATGTTCGATTTTGCTTATTTCATGTCGTGTTCTTCGGTGTTAATGCACTTTGACACCGAATTCGCAAAGTGTGTGTAATGATACCAAAATAACACCACACCGTCTTTTCGCTGTCATATGCGTAGAAAGACGACGAATAAGCTTTGATTGGACTTATTTCAAAATTGGTGTTTTTGTTGTTAGAATGAACATTCACCCAAAAATCGCAGAGTGAAATGTTTCTTATCAACCAAAATCAAGCTTAGGTGTTTTGGTTCCATCACAATAGAAAGAGGACGAATAAGCTTGGATTGTTCTTTCGGTGTTCATTCAAACACAAATAGCAAAGTGAAGTTTAACTTGCCTAAACACAACAAAAAAGGTTGTTTTGGGTTCCAGCTACATAGAAAGAAGAATGTTGGATTTTGCTTATTTCATGTCGTGTTCTTCGGTGTTAATGAACTTTGACACCGAATTCGCAAAGTGTGTGTAATGATACCAAAATAACACAACACCGTCTTTTCGCTTTCATATGCGTAGAAAGACGACGAATAAGCTTTGATTGGGCTTATTTCAAAATTGGTGTTTTTGTGGTTAGAATGCACATTCACCCAAAAATCGCAGTGAAATGTTTATTATCAGCCAAAATCAAGGTTAGGTGTTTTGGTTCCATCACAATAGAAAGAGGACGAATAAGCTTGGATTGTTCTTTCGGTGTTCATTCACCCACAAATAGCAAAGTGAAGTTTAAAATGCCTAAACAAAACAAAACAGGTTGTTTTGGGTTCCAGCTACATAGAAAAAAGAATCTTGGATTTGCTTATTTCATATCGTGTTCTTCGCTGTTAATGCACTTTGACACCGAATTCGCAAAGTGTGTGTAATGATATCAAAATAACACCACACCGTCTTTTCGCTTTCATATGCGTAAAAGACGACGAATAAGCTTTGATTGGGCTTCTTTCAAAATTGGTGTTTTTGTGGTTAGAATGCACATTCACCCCAAAATCGCAGAGTGAAATGTTTCTTATCAGCCAAAATCAAGGTTAGGTGTTTTGGTTCCATCACAATAGAAAGAGGACGAATAAGCTTGGATTGTTCTTTCGGTGTTCATTCACCCACAAATAGCAAAGTGAAGTTTAACATGCCTAAACACAACAAAAAAGGTTGTTTTGGGTTCCAGCTACATAGAAAGAAGAATGTTCGATTTTGCTTATTTCACGTCGTGTTCTTTGGTGTTAATGCACTTTGACACCGAATTCGCAAAGTGTGTGTAATGATACCAAAATAATACCACACCGTCTTTTCGCTTTCATATGCGTAGAAAGACGACGAATAAGCTTTGATTGGACTTATTTCAAAATTGGTGTTTTTGTGGTTAGAATGCACATTCACCCAAAAATCGCAGTGAAATGTTTATTATCAGCCAAAATCAAGGTTAGGTGTTTTGGTTCCATCACAATAGAAAGAGGACGAATAAGCTTGGATTGTTCTTTCGGTGTTCATTCACCCACAAATAGCAAAGTGAAGTTTAAAATGCCTAAACAAAACAAAACAGGTTGTTTTGGGTTCCAGCTACATAGAAAAAAGAATCTTGGATTTGCTTATTTCATATCGTGTTCTTCGCTGTTAATGCACTTTGACACCGAATTCGCAAAGTGTGTGTAATGATATCAAAATAACACAACACCGTCTTTTCGCTTTCATATGCGTAAAAGACGACGAATAAGCTTTGATTGGGCTTCTTTCAAAATTGGTGTTTTTGTGGTTAGAATGCACATTCACTCCAAAATCGCAGAGTGAAATGTTTCTTATCAGCCAAAATCAAGCTTAGGTGTTTTGGTTCCATCACAATAGAAAGAGGACGAATAAGCTTGGATTGTTCTTTCGGTGTTCAATCACCCAAAAATAGCAAAGCGAAGTTTAACAACCCAAACAAAACAAAACAGGTCGTTTTCGGTTCCAGCTACATAGAAAGAAAAATCTTGGATTTTGCTTATTTCATGTCGTGTTCTTCGGTGTTAATGCACATTGACACCGAATTCGCAAAGCGTGTGTAATGATACCAAAATAACACAACAACGTCTTTTCGCTTTCATATGCGTAAAAGACGACGAATAAGCTTTGATTGGGCTTCTTTCAAAATTGGTGTTTTTGTGGTTAGAATGCACATTCACCCCAAAATCGCAGAGTGAAATGTTTATTATCAACCAAAATCAAGCTTAGGTGTTTTGGTTCCATCACAACAGAAAGACGACGAATAAGCTTGGATTGTTCTTTCGGTGTTCATTCACCCACAAATAGCAAAGTGAAGTTTAACATGCCTAAACACAACAAAAAAGGTTGTTTTGGGTTCCAGCTACATAGAAAGAAGAATGTTCGATTTTGCTTATTTCACGTCGTGTTCTTTGGTGTTAATGCACTTTGACACCGAATTCGCAAAGTGTGTGTAATGATACCAAAATAATACCACACCGTCTTTTCGCTTTCATATGCGTAGAAAGACGACGAATAAGCTTTGATTGGACTTATTTCAAAATTGGTGTTTTTGTGGTTAGAATGCACATTCACCCAAAAATCGCAGTGAAATGTTTATTATCAGCCAAAATCAAG
>NW_028112828.1:0-23518 GCF_964234715.1 Podarcis melisellensis
ATAGAACAGGGCTGTATTGAAGATCGTTTTGGGTGTGCGTTGCCCACGTAATACAGTTTGTCTTCCATGCGCACCTTGTATGTTTGGGGTTCACCTTGAGGCGTTTGGAGGATTTCTCTATAATGTTTTGTAACGGCATGTTTTCATATGCTGTTATATCAACAATGCGTGTGGGGGGAATCACTTGCAAAAATGAAATGTAAGCACGAGCCTCCGGTCTGTTGCAATCTTAGATCTAGCCTTGTTGAGGTGCTAGGTCTTCTTGTGAAGAGAAGCAAGGAGAAGTTCCAACCTTTCCAGGGTGGTGTATGGCCAGGGTGGTGTAGTGGTTAAGAGCAGTGGACTCATAATCTGGTGAACCGGGTTCGCTTCCCTGCTCCTCCACATGCAGCTGCTGGGTGACCTTGGGCTGGTCACACTTCTCTGAAGTCTCTCAGCCCCACTCACCTCACAGAGTGTTTGTTGTGGAGGAGGAAGGGAAAGGAGAATGTTAGCCGCTTTGAGACTCCTTCGGGTAGTGATAAAGCTGGATATCAAATCCAAACTCTTCTTCTCTTCTTCTTCTTCCTGATCATCATTGCTACCCAGCTGAGAGCCCTAAACAAGCATGAGGATGAAGGTCTGAAGTAGGGAGCCATATTGACTTGTGGCTGTTTGCGTGGCGAGTCCCCTCCCCCCAAGTGAAATGAAGACACTGGACACATTATTTAAGGTTAATGGGCATAGAAAGGCCACAACTTTATTGATTACAGGAATTGGAAGGTATTGGCCTTAGGCATTGGCTCCTATCTACTACCCGGCATGGCGACCGGGAAGGGTTATCCACCAGCCGTGGGAGTCCTGTTGAAGTACGCCAACTAGGATCCCATGGGTGTCACCACTCGGGGGCGTGCAGGAGGCCCTCACCTCCCTAGGATTCGGACAGGGCAACGCCCCCCAGAGTCCTCTACCGGACTACCCTTTTCATTGGGGGAAGGTGATGGCGCTTCCTTCCCCCCTTCATTTGCATAACAATTAACCCCTGCCAATGCCTAACCGCCAATACCGAAGAAGTTGTGACGTTTGCTACGAGGTAGGCGAAAAAACCAAAAGGCTGGAAGTGTGCCAAGTTGGGCAGCTGGAACGGGGCAAAGAGGGCAGTCCCTGGGCGTGCCGGCCTTAAATGGGCTAGGCCACGCCTCCCCTGCCCGCCGATTGGCGGGCCGGGTCGCAGACACGCCCGGGGATTCCCTCTTCTCGTGGGGGCTAAAATCAGCCCCCGCGTGTGTGGGAGGGGGGGCGCAACCCCACCTCCTCTCAAGCTTGGAAGTGGCTTTGCAGTTCCAAATCACAGGCTCTGACTTGGGTACCCTGATTTTGCTCTGCCTGTGGGTGGGGCTCACAGAAGCAGCTCCTTTTATTGAGAAAGGGTTTTCCCAGCTTGGGGGAAGGAAGTGTGGGGCTCCAATGGGCTCCTGAAGCCCTCCTGCCATCTTCCCAAATCTGTTACTTTGTACTGTCTCTTTAAACTCGGTCTCCTTGTTATTAGTATCACCTGGGGTTGGCTATATTTATTTTTCAAAAAACGTTGTTAGTAACAGTGACTACATAATCGCATGAGCACTGTTCCAGAGTAGTTTTCATTTTATCTATTCGAAAAAAGATTGGGTACGTAACTTTTTTATGTTACAGTTTATAATCTCTACGCTATTTGAAGTTGTTGTTCTGCATGTGCAGGTCATCGTTTGAATATTTTAATGAAGAAATTACAGTGGTACCTCTGGTTACGTACTTAATTCGCTCCGGAGGTCCGTTCTTAACCTGAAATTGTTCTAAAATTGTTTTGACACTCAGTGCAAAGTGTCTGAGAAGAGACACAATTTACGCTCATGAGAAGCTAAAGGCTGAACCAGACAAAGAGCTTTACTTGGGTTTGGGTTCAGATTCCTGCTCAGACATGCAGCAATTATCAGACCATGCCTCAGTTTCTCAGCTGTGAAATGGAAACAATCTGTTTTGCAGCGTAGTTAGCCCAAACGCAGTAAGATTATAAAACAGTGTATGTAAGATATTGATGTCTTTCTACTTCAATCTTAGTGGCTCACAATTATGGGTAATAAGCTTACGGTCTGATACTTGGGATAGAGAGTCTTTGATGTATGTTTCATAAATTGTTCTCTTTGAACTGTGAATTCTCTCATATCAAAAACCAGGCCTGACATAAGCAAGAAAGTTCTGCAGACGGACAAAGCATAAAGACAGGCTTCCGCTCCTGTGTCATTTCCCTCTTTTCCTCCTTTGACAAAAATCTGAGGGCTTTAGTTGTTCCCCCGACATACTTTTTGCAAACGTCAGGTATAGAATTTCTAAAGACCTAAAGCACAGACACCTCTCTTCAAATCACTCTAATTGCTTTCATCCCAGGAACGTTTTAATTCAAGGCAAGTGTTCAGTAAGAACTTTATGGAAATAGACATAATCACCCTTAGGGTTCGCTGTGTGTTACTTCCCCCCCACCCACCCCTTCTCAGATAAATAGAAACAAGGCACTTAAAAAAAAAAGTCCTTAGAGGAGACATCTAAGCATTATGAATAAAGCAGTTTCACGGGACTGCTAGCTGTTGCCTGTGTACATGAGATAACGCGCCAGCAGCTCAAGTTGACAAGTAATCTCTGATCTGCCCTCAATCTTTCAGGAAGGTGCTTTTATCCCGGCCGTTCCTCAGATTTCTTCAGCTTCCCTCCCCCGGCTCAAAATGAATTGCACACTGTGGTGACGATGCATTTGATCATGATTTATAGGGCCTCGTCTGATTCATTTAGAATCCCCTCGGGACACGGATGTTGTGGACAGGAAAGAACGTAAGTACTTAAAAGCTTATAGATAATCAAATTCTTCCTGTAGCCAACTCGGGTGAAGGAAGGGAGAAGAGATGGGGAGTTAACAGCAATGGTCCTCCAAGACGTATTTTTTTGAAGAATTACTCCAGAATCTGTCCACATCTCTGCAAGAAACATTAGAGAAGCTGTTTAATTACTTCCATTAAAAAAAACACAGGAGGAATGGAGCATCGGCGTGTCATTTTAGGCATGTTTTAGGGGAAGTGGATAGAGGGAGCTGCATTTTTTTTAGAGTGGGGTCAGATTTTTTCAGAGCAGAACTTTCTGCAAAATTTTTGGGGACACGCTGGTGCAGTTTCTGCCAATTTGTCCATTCTTTATATCTTGGCAGTCTAGTCAAGGGGAGCCAATGTGGTAGACTCCAGATGCTGTGAACTACAACTCCAATTGTCCCGGACTATTGGCTAGACTGGCTGGGGCTGATGGGAGTTGTAGTCCAACATCTGCAGGGCACCTTGTTGGCTACCCCTGTCTAGACACCAGTAGTTTATCCACAAGGCAACTGATTGAATGCAGATGCTATTAACAGTGATTTCAGACATACCCTTAAACATCATGATCTAGTTGCTTTAGTGATCATAACCTAACACAAGTAGCTCAGTGGCAGAACACTGTATGCAGAAGATCCTGGGTTGATTCCTGGCTATGTTCAGCTAAATGGATCTCTAGAATCAGGGCTGGAAAAGATCTCAGGTTAAGATTTTGATAGCCATTGGCTATCGAAGTAGACCAGGTTTAGCCAGTGTGATGCTAAAATCCGGCACCCCCCTCCCCACTTGCCTTCCATTGGACTTCATAGTTGCGGTCCATGCTGCAGCAGAAGCCTCACACCCAGCACGACCAAGCCAGTCGTGCTCCCCCAGATCTGCCTTTGTCAAAGAACAATGGCAGTGATGGTGTCAAGGTAGGTCTTTGGGGCAGAGGAATGAGCAGCAGTTCCCCCAAATGCAGCAAGATTGGCTTACCACATTCTGAAGTACGTGAAGGAAGTAATACACATTACCATCAGAAGAGATTGGGCAAGTTAGTCTACAAGTCCAGAGTCTAAAACAGCCGCACTCAACCTGGGGTTTTCTAGACGTTGGTGAACATCACCTCTAACCAATGTGTCCAATGGCCAAGGATGATGGCCACAAGGGAGTTATAGTCCACCAATACCAAAAGGTTGGGGAAGGCTTGTCTGAGATCACCTAAGTGAATCGCAGGACAGTGCAGCAGGTATTATGTAGCTTTCCGAGCACAATTCAAAGTGTTGGTGTTGACCTTTAAAGCCCTAAACGGCCTCGGCCCAGTATACCTGAAGGAGCATCTCCACCCCCATCGTTCTGCCCTGACACTGAGGTCCAGCGCCGAGGGCCTTCTGGCGGTTCCCTCATTGCGAGAAGCAAAGCTACAGGGAACCAAGCAGAGGGCCTTCTCGGTAGTGGTGCCCCCCCTGTGGAACGCCCTCCCATCAGATGTCAAAGAGAAAAATAACTACCTGACATTCAGAAGACATCTGAAGGCAGCCCTGTTAAGGGAAGTTTTTAATGTGTGACATTTTAGTGTATTTTTGGTCTTTGTTGGAAGCCACGCAGAGGGTATGGGGAAACCCAGCCAGATAGGCGGGGTACAAATAATAAATTATTATTATTATTATTATTATTATTATTATTATTATTATTATTATCATTATTATTATTTATTATGTTTGATATGGAAGTGAGTTAAATGAGTCTGACTTCACTGTGCTGTGAGCATTGCTTCTCCTCAACTCCACCCATTCTCAGATTCACCTATGATTTTACAACAGTCTAGGCTCCGGAAATCATATTGGCACCTTCAACATCTCTTCACCTTGAGTATATGTATTGAGCTTTGAACTCAAGAGCTGAAAAACATTGCAATGCAAATACAACTTGTGAGGTATGGAAAAGGCAGGCTGTTGTTTGCTGTTAGTACAGTCACTTTTGATAAAGGGCCACAGTTTCCCTGTTTTTACCAGTTCTCTACCACCCACCGTTATTATATGAGTTCTTGGGTGGGGAAAACTCCTTTCAGAACAATTTAATGATGATTCAGTCAGTCTAATAACTTTTTTTTTTAATTTCACTGTGATGGATTTGGTACTGGCGGTAACAAGGCAGAAGTGATTTCTTTGGCGTGTTGTCAAAATGAAGACAGAAAGCTCCCATGTTTCAGTGCTTTTTGATTCAGAACCTTTGCTTGTCTCGTGAATTGACAGTTTAGCAAGGTTAGCATCAGGCCAACATTTGCTGGCTTGAAATAGTGTTTGTCAAATGTGATTTTTGAATGGGATATTTCAAGCTCCCTGTAGTAACAATATTAAAAGCTTCCGTGGTGTGGGAAACAAAGCCAGATGGGCGAGGTATAAGTAATATATTATTATTATTATTATTATTATTATTATTATTATTATTATTATTATTTTATTATTATTATTAATTAATGTTTTAGCAATGAGGATGAACAGAGATGGGAAATAAAAATTACAGTGGTACCACGGGTTACATATGCTTCAGGTTACATACGCTTCAGTAACCCAGAAATAGTGCTTCAGGTTAAGAACTTTGCTTCAGGATAAGAACAGAAATCACGCGGCGGCAGCGGGAGGCCCCATTAGCTAAAGTGGTGCTTCATGTTAAGAACAGTTTCAGGTTAAGAACGGACCTCCGGAACGAATTAAGTACTTAACCCGAGGTACCATTGTATAGTATCTGCTCAGATATTAATGACAGCAACATTAACAGCCCAACCTCTTTCTGGAGTTAGGCTTTGACTTTTTAGCAAATATTTTTTGCAGCTGATTTTGCCATTTTAAAGAGGGAACACTGAACACTCGGACTTCCTCACAATATTCTTTATGGGTCCAGATTCCCAAAAGATGTAGTGATGGTCACCGATTTGGATAGCTTTAAATGAGGATTAGACAAATTAATGGAGGACAAGGCTATCAATGGCTACATTAGCCATGATGGTTGTGTTTCACCTGCACAGTCAAAGGCCATATGCCTCTAAATAGGCCCAGATACTGCTTTGGTCGTGGGTGGAGGGACGCGGGTGGTGCTGTGGGTTAAACCACAGAGCCTAGGACTTGCCGATCAGAAGGTTGGCAGTTCGAATCCCCGCAACAGGGTGAGCTCCCGTTGCTCAGTCCCTGCTCCTGCCAACCTAGCAGTTCGAAAGCACATCAAAGTACAAGTAGATAAATAGGTACCACTCCAGTGGGAAGGTAAACGTCGTTTCCGTGCACTGCTCTGGATCGCCAGAGGGGGCTTAGTCATGCTGGCCACATGACCCGGAAGCTGTACGCCGGCTCCCTCGACCAATAAAGCGAGGTGAGCACCGCAACCCCAGAGTTGGTCACGACTGGACCTAATGATAAGGGGTCCCTTTACCTTACTGCTTTGGTCACCTGGAAGTAGAAGGAGCAAATCAAGTAGAACATGCCTTGCCCACCTCTCTCCCTGCTTTGCTAGTTATCTGTTGGAAGTTTGTGGTTTTTAGTATTGATGCTGGGGAGTGTTATGAAGCGACCCCATATCTGCAGCCTGAAATAATACAGAAAAGGGGTTCATAAGCTAATGAAACTGAACAGAAACGATCTCCTTACCTCGGTGGACAGCTTCAATCAAGATAAAAGCATCATGGAACATGAGAAGATTATTTTTTTTTTTAGGGAAAACCATTGAGTATAAAAGCTGATCAATATCCTGGAGACCTCCTATTTTATCAAATGGGTGGTATTTTCATTGACCACAACTCCTACAGCATCCCAAAGTTCTTGGCACTATTGGACTCATGGCATCCATACCTGAGAGCAGGCTTTATCCCTCCATTTGTTCTGTTTCCATTCACATTCTGTATGTTCCATCCACATACAGAAATATTGCAAAATCAATGAATGTTAGAACGATGTCGGATAGAAATTAAGTGGTTTCCAGCTGTAATGTTTAAGAGAATATGGAAAAAAAGTTTAGAAGTAGGTTAAAGCTTATTGATAAGGATTTGCTGAACTAACAATTTGAATTGGAATATAAAAAAGGGAGGTATGAGGAGGTCTGGGAAATAAGTTAATGGAAAATAAGTTATGGAAACTTTGTGTGTTTTTAATTATTTTTATTTTTTGTTTTTTTTTGTTTTTTTCCTTTTTTATTGTATTAATATTGAAAACTTTAATAAATATCTTTTTTAAAAAAACAATTCCTGCAACCTGATGCATACACCTTGATGCTCTAAGATAGATTGAAGACAGATCACCCTGCTTAATCATAAGACCCAGATGAAATGCTAAGCTGTGCAGTGACCTTCATCTGAAGGTTGAGGCATCATATTTAAGGTGTATGGGCATTCAACATTGCAGCCAGATTAAGAAGATGTGGGACCCAACTTCCTCCTTGTAATGGGGACTACTTGCCCTAGAGATTATAAAGGGAGGATATTTCCCCCAGAGGCTTCACACTTGTCAGTAGTTGTTGAAGCTATAGTTGAAATGCTATAGTAACTGCACTTTCTTGTATATGAGCTCATCATCGCTTTGTTGGGATTTTTCTGTGGTGAGTCATGCTTGGTAAATACTATTTAAGCAGGAGAGAAACCTGATAGGTCAGTGCCACAACACCTCCATCAACACCTCGGTCATATTTCACTGGTGGTGGCGGCGCAAGGACACTTGCAGACCTAGGTTTCTGCAGTGACAGAAGCAAAGGAGAAACATCCCACTCACCCAGATTCCAGAAATCTGAAATGGCATGTGGTACATTCATGGAAAGTTCCCATCTGATCTGCCCGTCAAGATGAGCCAATGGGTTGATCACATGCAAAGACACTGTGATCCCTGACAAAAGTCTGCATTCCATTCCCAGTTAAGGTTGCCACCTTTTCCCCAACAGAGCACTGTCTTAAACAGCAGCAAGACAGGAAGAAGTTCACCAGGTGCAGCTTTCCACAACACTGAGATTATATGGATAATCAAAACTGCACCTGAACAATAGCTTCCCCACCCTTCTCTATAGAGAGATAAGAAATTATTTTCTTCCCTGTAGGAAACAGCAGCCAACACCTTGAGAACAGTGGGCTTATGCCACCTGGCAATGGACTTATTACAGTGGTACCTCGAGTTAAGTACTTAATTTGTTCCGGAGGTCCATTCTTAACCTGAAACTGTTCTTAACCTGAAGCACCACTTTAGCTAATGGGGCCTCCTGCTGCCGCCGTGCTGCCGGAGCACAATTTCTGTTCTCATCCTGAAGCAAAGTTCTTGACCTGAAGCACTATTTCTGGGTTAGCGGAGTCTGTAACCTGAAACGTATGTAACCTGAAGCGTATGTAACCTGAGGTACCACTGTACTTCTGTATCCCACCGTTGCTCCAAGAAGTTCAAGACAGAGTTTTCCTTCATGAAGTAGCTCCAGTTTGCATGAGTTGGTGATGGGTTCTCCACCAGCGTCTCTGTCTGGAGTTTTACATGGATAAGCTCCTGAATGCAGGCTCTGTGCTTTCAGTTTTCCAAGGGCATGTGGCTGCTATATGCCTTGGGCTATATGCACCTAGATACTTGTACAGCCTTGTGCAGATGGGACTTATAATGTGTGGAGGGGAGGCTAACTTGAAAAGGAGAACGTGTCAGGAGACATCACCTGGGAGTTTGTTACCTCTCACGGACCACCCACAGAGCTTCATGAACTTTGATATATGAGTTTGGCGGTGGGGAAGGGCTCATCTTTTATGACCCCCATTTCCTTATGCTGCCCCCTACTTCAATGAGAAGAGAGAAGTTAAAATGAATGTCGTTTGTTGCGCCAATAAAACTTTGCCTCTCTGAGTTAGTTACAATGGGCAGCATCACTTCTGTTTACATGCTGCCTGGCATTCCTATTGTGGCCTGGTGTGCCCTCTCCCCAAAAATGTTTCGTTGTTGTTTAGTCGTGTCTGACTCTTTGTGGCCCCATGGACCAGAGCACACCAGGCACTCCTATCTTCCACTGCCTCCCGCAGTTTGGTCAAACATGCTGGTAGAGAACACTGTCCAAGCATCTCGTCCTCTGTCGTCCTGTTCTCCTTGTGCCCTCAATCTTTCCCATATCAGGGTCCTTTCCAGAGAGTCTTCTCTTCTCATGAGGTGGCCAAAGTATTGGAGCCTCAGCTTCAGGATCTGTCCTTCCAGTGAGCACTCAGGGCTGATTTCCTTCAGAATGGAGAGGTTTGATCTTCTTGCAGTCCATGGGACTCTCAAGAGTCTCCTCCAGTAATTCAAAAGCATCAATTCTTTGGCGATCAGCCTTCTTTATGGTCCAGCTCTCACTTCCATACATCACTACTGGGAAAACCATAGCTTTAACTATAGGGACCTTGGTTGCCAAGGTGATGTCTCTGCTTTTTAAGATGCCGTCTAGGTTTGTCATTGCTTTTCTCCCAAGAAGCAGGCGTCTTTTAATTTCATGACTGCTGGTTAATAGACTGCAATCCCCATCTCTCTCCAGCCAGCCTGGTTCATGGTCAGGGATGTTGACAATTGACGTCCAACAATATCTGGGGACCCAAGGATGCTGAAGGTTGCTTCAAAGTCTAGCACCAGTGTACCTGCCTTAACACACCTGGATGTGGAAGGCAGCAGGAAACTAGTTAGGAGCCTGAAGTCACTTATTCCAGGGCCTACAAAGTGCCCTTCCATTTTCGTGTTCTGTGGAATCTCAGAGCAGAAATGGCTGTTCCCTCTTTTTCTGACTGCTGCTTGCTATTACGGTGTTTCTAATCTCTCTCTCTCTCTCTCTCTCTCTCTCTCTCTCTCTCTTTCTCTTTCTCTTGCCTCCTGGGAATTTTTATTTCGGTCACATCATGAGCCATTTTGTTAAATTAGTGTCAAAAGTATTCTAATTATATAGTAACAGTAGCAGTTGCATAACAGTCTCCTGCACATGGCAACAACTTGCTTCCAAAGCCTTCAATGAAAAGTTACATTTTTTTCCATGCTCGAGGGATTTCTTCTTACTAAGAAATGGAACACAGTTACCTCTAATATTGCCGAGAAGAATTAAAAATACCGGGATTAAACCTTCAGAAACCCTAATAAGTGTGTTTACAATAGTCTTTGGGTTCTTTCCTCTCTTTTTTAACCACTGAGTATATGACCTTCTAGTAAATTATACCACACTTGAAGACTTTAACTGCCTTTCCAGCTTTTTGTAAACATGTAAACCTGAGCCATCTGTGCTTTTTAAATACTTCCTGTAAGGTCGGATCGCAGCATCAGTCTGCTGTTTCAACTGGCTTCACAAGAAGGCATTGTTTGCTAATTTTTCCCAAAGGCACTTGATCCGTTTTATTAAATATTTTTTTCTTCCTCATTAAGGCCTTTCCACAACAATAAAACTGTATTTTCTTTAAAAAAATAAAAATAAATCTAGGCCAGAAGGCATTGCGTTGTATAGTATTAAATGTATGCATGTGCCAGATTATTATTTTTTCCCAAGAACAATAGGGATTTGCCCGGGACTTTGGAAAAGTGGTTTCTCATGGCAATCGGTAGAGTGTACTATCTCAGACAACCCCAGGTTCCTAAATTTTAGGTTGTTACCAAGTTAGGCCAATAGCTCAGTATTCCCCAAACTTGGGTCTCCAGCTGTTTCTGGACTACAACTACCATAATCCATAGCCAGCAAGGCCAGTGGTCAGGGATGATGGGAAATGTAGTCCAAAACCAGCTGAAGACCCAAGTTTGGGAAACCCTGGTCTATACAGGCTAGCAATGGCTCTCTGGAGTGTCAGACAAGACAGTGGACATTCCCAACTCTAAATGACATACCACCAAGCTATGATCCTTCCCCTAATTATTAAGGGTAATTTAGGAAAAGCTCTTTCTTTCTTGATTATATGTTCAGCCATGCCATAGCCCCAATATGTGAGGGCTGCAATGTTTCTCCTGTAGTCACAATGGCTTTTGGGCTTACCCTATTCCACTGTGCTGTTCCGCCAGCAGCCTTGATTGTACGAGCCCCGGAGATTACAAAAACAAAAACCACCATCATGTTCACAGTTCTAGGATACGTTCCAGTCTATGAGGTCGGGGAAGGGGGTATGGTTTGGGAGAGAGTCCCAGCAACGAGTGAGAGAGGCTTTAAGGGCCACATCCAATCCTTGGTCCTGAGACATACCCACCTTAGTGAATGCAGGTGGAAGCGATGGTGCTTCTTAAAAGGTCCATTAGGTCCAGTCGTGGCCAACTCTGGGGTTGCGGCGCTCATCTCGCTTTATTGGCCGAGGGAGCCGGCGTACAGCTTCCAGGTCATGTGGCCAGCATGACTAAGCCGCTTCTGGCAAACCAGAGCAGCGCACGGAAACACCATTTACCTTCCCGCTGGAGCGGTACCTATTTATCTACTTGCACTTTGACGTGCTTTCGAACTGCCAGGTTGGCAGGAGCAGGGACCGAGCAATGGGAGCTCACCCCTTCATGGGGATTCGAACCACCAACCTTCTGATCGGCAAGTTCTAGGCTCTGTGGTTTACCCATATCAGGTAGGAAGTGTCTAATTTCAATATCTTAGGGGACACATAGATGAGGAGAGCCGAACCATCGCTTTACCTCCCTGTGATCCTTCCTGTAGGTTAGGGGTAGGAAATCTCAGGAGGCCAAATGTGACTCTCCAGTCCTTTCTGCCTGGTCCTCAGGACTCTAGCCAGGCCATATCCCTTATCAGCCCTACTTTACAGCCTCTGCATTCCCCCATGTAAGTGTCCTTCAACACTGATCATGGTTTTTGCTTGCCTGGATAGAAACTTGCTTACTGTACAGAGGTAAAAATTGCATTCTTGGTTTTGCAGTGGCTCTTTCCACCCCACCCCCAGAAAATTGCCCAGTAGGCAGTGGCGTAGCGTGGGGGGTGCAGGGGGGGCTGGCCACACTGGGCGCAACATCTGGGGGTTAGGGTTAGGGGGAGCAAATCCATGGGTTAAGGGGCGCAAATTACTTGCCTTGCCCCGGGTGCTGACAACCCACACTACGCCACTGCCAGTAGGAAATGTGCCCCCCAGTGGCAAACAGGTTCCCTTACCCTACCACAGAGACCTTTGGTTTCTGCCAACAACTCAGATCTGATACCAGAAGTGGGCATGGCACTTGCCATTCCTTTGGTTTGTGAAATATACTCAGAGTTGAGTGGATTTCATGCTCTTTATTCAGCTCATAGTGGGAGGAGGAATGAAAGTTCCCCCAAAGTATCTGCTTTATATACATTATTTACACAATGGGCTGCACATGATTGGCTAATTCTGGAATTCTCCTGTAGGCCAATCAGGTTGTGGATTCAGTTCCATCTGGAGCTGGATTGGGTGGCTCCTGCTAACCAATCATACTGCTGCATTGTTCTAGGACCAATCAGACTGCTGCATTCTGAATCCTATTGTTCTAGGACCAATCAGACTGCCGCATTTTGGATCCTATTCAACTCAGTACATAACAGTTTGTTAAAAAAAATAAATTAAGCTCAGTTAATAGGAGGTTCCCTGTGTGCATTTTAATCAGAATAGCTGTGTTCCTTCCCCACTGTAGACCTGATCAAAACCTCACCAGCACCCTGAAAATGTTTGGACCGCATTGCGGGCGGTTTCACAGAAAGGAGAAAGCAAAGGCCAAACTGGGCCCAACGAGTGAATTTAATTTCTCTATTTGTTTTTGGAGTCAAAAAATGGTTTGGTTCAGGAAATTAACACTGCTTCTATCCACAGGGTGAAAAGAGCCCTTTAAACATTTAGAGACGTTCCGTTGAGCCAGAGCCTTAGCCAGCTTTGTGTGGAATGTTCAAAGGTGCCCTGAGTAATGTGGAGATAACTATTAGAGAGCCCTGTATCTAGGTAGATAATCCTCTCCTTGAAGAAGTCTGCTGTCAAGACACTGTTTCCTGTAATACCAAAGAATCTGTGGTATCTTAATTGCTGATAATATGAAACCAAGTTCTGCAACAGGCTCCCCACCCCCTTACCAACTCTGGCCTTGCTTCTGCAGTGATAATACAGTTACAGGAACTTAACTACCATCTTTCCTGCTAATAGGGCCTCATTTACTTGTCCATCTTCCAGTGTCTTACTCATATTGAACTATATCCTTCTTGTCAACCGGAGCACAGGAACAGAGTTAGGGTTTTGTATACTGGTTTTTCATCTAGAGGATAGATTGTGTGGTTTTTTTTTAATTTCTACTTCAAGGAAAGCTAGATTCTGTGAGTTGTAAAGTTGTCCAGATTTAATGTGTGTGTGCTTGGGAAGACAGGCGAGCTAATACCAGTGTACTGGAAGAAGCAAAGATCATCAGTGTCAAAGCAATGATTCTTCAGGATCAACTTTGTTGGACTGGTCATGTTGTGCGGATGCCTGATGATCATCTTCCAAAGCAACTACTCTATTCCAGACTTCAAAATGGAAAGCGTAATGCCTGGTGGTCAACAAAAGAGGTTTAAAGACTGTCTCAAGGGAAAGCTTAAAAAATGTAGTATAAACACCAACAATTGGGGAACACTGGCCTGCGAGCGCTCCAATTGGTGCTTTGTGTCAGTCAGTCAGTCAGTCAATTTTATTGCACATAGCCAAAGGCTGCGGCAATGTACACAATTCGACAATTAAAAGAAAATATAGTGGATTGATACAAAAGACTTAAAACATTTATATTTTCAAAACATTACGTACTCTAAACAGAGCTATAAAAGTACCCCAATATACAAATCAAGACATTAAACAATAAAATTCATAAGCTAAAATCATCACATGGCCACTAATATATCAAAAAACAATGTCAATTAATACAATGTGCAATTTATACTTGGAGTTTGGTGACAAAGATAGAGCATAGCCTGATGTAGATAGATAGGGTCAAATAAATTCATCTTCTTTACAGTTGATGGCTACCTTCGCTATATAATTTGCTCTAATTTTCATAGCAGCAGTTGCAAAGAGTGCTACACGGCAGGTCACATACTTATCTGTGTCTGTGAGGAGATATAAAATCATGTCAGAGGGGTTCTGGCCAGGGGACCTTGTCTGTGCTTTGTGTGCTTTCTGTTCTGCCACTTTCTGAGCTCTTATTGCCCTTGGGGAGAGTGGAGGAATTATATTATTATTATTATTATTATTATTATTATTATTATTATTATTATTATTATTATTTATTTAATTTCTATACTGCCCTATACCCGAATGCTTTCCCAAGACAGTGAATCTGTTAACCCTCTCTCTTCCAATGTTTCTTCTCCTAGCTGTTCGCCATCCAGTATTTCCCAGCTTCTGCCTTCTGGACTATGTCCCTCTCCAAACCACTGTTCCAAATCTATACTGCCCTCCTGCTCCTGGGAAGATTCACTCTATTTTTGGGCACTGTGTTCTGCAGCATGGAAGGGCTAGTGTCATGAGGACTGGTTGTGTCATGCATAGCTGTTGGCCTGGAATCAGGGCCAGAGATGAGGCTATGGAAAGTTAGGTGTTTCGTTTGTCCGACACCTGATTCTGAAGCCTTGGGCAAAGAATCCCATGCTCTCTGCTGAGCCCAGACATGATTCCTCCGCAAGAATGTAATTGCAATTGCCCTCTTACAGAAAAGTGCCAAACAAGTGGGTTTGTCGTGATCTGTTATGGTGTGACTGATGCCTAAGTTCATACATGTAGAAAACACCAGTAAGAAACCATTGTGTCTGTTAACCCCAAGCCATTTATAAATGCATCACTTTATCCCAACTTTTTGAGTGCTAGTGATGACATCAAGAATCTCAAGAACAGATTTCCAAAAGTAATTATTTTTTTGACTTGCACGGTTCCAAAACTACTACTTCCCCACCCCTGTCATTTTCTCCTCTTTGTCTAAATATGGAAACGGGTCACAGCGTGCTGTTCTCTTTGCCATTGTGTCCACGGGGTTATAAGCAGACCTGGAGACATTCGAGCTAATTAGTGGTCACTTTTTGCCCTGGTCAAAGGTTTGTGACTGCAGTGTGTGGGAAACAGGAAAGACAAACTGAGAAGCTGAAATCCAAGTTTGTGGGACTTGTGGAAAGGGGCTGCGCCTTTGACAACTCTGTCGGCGAGAAAAAGAACCCCAGATGTTGACGTTTTGAGCTCTTGAAAACAAATTGAACGGTGAAGGTTTGCTCCAGCTGGAGAAAGGGCTGCAAAATGTTTTTGCAATTGAGCATATTAAAACAAAAGTTCTGAAACCAGATAGCTATACAGTTGCACTTTGACCAGGATATATTGTTTAGATTTGAGTTTGCAAGGCGGGAGAGGGCAGAGGGAGCTCCCTGCATGCCAAAACGTCTTTGACTTGCGTTTTGATTAAACACTGTTTTGCTAACTTTGACTTTGTTTCTGCTAATGACAAAACAGCCTAACCCTCCACTTCACACACCTGTCTTTGCCAGCACACGGGATTCTTGTGAATGAGTCAGCAAGCACAGATGCTAATTAAGTTTGACAGAAGGCAGATAATGAATGATGCAAGAGTCCATTTCCACTTTTATGTTGACCACTGGCTTCCTCCTCTCCCTCCTCCCCACCCCTTCCTCCATGCCTACACACCCTGCCACGTTCATAAGATGGGAGTAGAGTAGCACTTGAAGGATGGCACTGCGTTGTTGTTGTTGTTTTGTCCGACTCTTCATGACCCCATGGACCAGAGCACGCCAGGCACTCCTGTCTTCCACTGCCTCCCGCAGTTTGGTCAAACTCATGCTTCAAGAACACTGTCAAACTATCTTGCCGCATGTCATCCTCTTCTCCTTGTCCCCTCCACCATCAGGGCCCATCAGGGTCTTTTCCAGGGAGTCTTCTCTTCTCAGGAGGTGGCCAAAGTATTGGAGCCTCAGCTTCAGGATCTGTCCTTCCAGTGAGCACTCAGGGCTGATTTCCCTAAGAATGGAGAGGTTTGATCTTCTTGCAGTCCATGGGACTCTCAAGAGTCTCCTCCAGCACCATAATTCAAAAGCGTCAATTCTTCGGCGATCAGCCTTCTTTATGGTCCAGCTCTCACTTCCATACATCACTATACATTGAGAGCCAGTGTGGTGTAGGGGTTAAGAGCAGGAGACTCGTAATCTGGTGAACCAGGTTCGCGTCTCCGCTCCTCCACATGCAGCTGCTGGGTGACCTTGGGCCAGTCACACTTCTTTGAAGTCTCTCAGCCCCACTCACCTCACAGAGTGTTTGTTGTGGGGGAGGAGCAGAAAGGAGAATGTTAGCCACTTTGAGACTCCTTCAGGTAGTGATAAAGCGGGGTTTCAAATCCAAATCCACTACTGGGAAAACCGTAGCTTTAACTATACGGGCCTTTGTTGGCAAGGTGATGTCTCTGCTTTTTAAGATGCACTGCATTAGCAACGTTTAATCTGTTTGGAAAGCAGTTGCATGTTTATAATATTGTTTTACCCTAGTCTCCAAGTGGCAAAAGACTCCAGGGGTTCCAATGGTTATCCAGGGTTCAGTTTATTTGGAATGAAGGTCTATGGAGACTGTGGTGTCTTTTGGGTATATGGTTTATTTACACATATATACAATCTGAGCACAGAATGGAAGGGCTCACAGCATTAACACTCCAACAGATCTTAGTTCCCCATTAGGTTCCCAGGGAATCCCCAAACTAGAACTTTGGGGTCTGGCAAAGAGCAAGACAAGCCTGGATACCACATCATTGATCTCTATGATGCTTATCTCTATGGCAGCAGGACACCCTTGTCGGACACGCAAATGGAAGTACTTAGCTGAGCAGTACTTAACAATGGAACTGGTTTGACAGGTTTTCTTTTATAGATCCTAACTCACAGAGGGTGGATCTACACACGGGGGGGGGGGATGCTATAAATAAGTCAGAAATTAAATCGTTGTAACAAAAGAAAAAAACGCTATGGGAAATTGCTTAGAATTTTTTTTGCTCTCTAGCGCCATCTGGTGTTGCATGTTTATAACAACTTCAAAATGCTGTTTCTTGACTAATGTAGCTGAGTCCAGATTCAGAATCACAGGTCTGGAAGGGATCCACAGACATCATCTGGACTGACTCCCCCAAAACCTATAACAGTTTGCTTTTATGTGTGTGCTTCCATATTGTCTCCAGTTGGCTAGCAGGAGTGGCCAGCCATCACTTTGGGACAATTGAAAGGAAATACAAATTCCTATCTTCACCAATGACCATCAGGAACATATGAAGCTCCCTTAGCTAAGTCCAGCTCTGTCTAGTGGCTTTGGCTCTCCAGTGGAAAATTCACATATAACCCGTTGTCACACACACACACATGAATTTTTATGAATATCTCTCTCTCTCTCTCTCTCTCTCTCTCTCTCTCTCTCTCTCTCTATATATATATATATATATATATATATATATATATATATATATGACTGATGAGCGTGATGTCCACTGTTTCCAGGAACTTTTCTCATTGTGAGACTTTGATGGGTGAGCTGAGAGTTTGTTTGGACCCTGAGTGAGAACCCAGAGGCCGAGAGGGAGAGTATGTTTAGGGAAGCTTTTAATGTTTAATAGATTATTGTATTTTAATATTCTGTTGGAAGCCACCCAGAGTGGCTGGGGAAACCCAGCCAGATGGGCAGGGTATTATTATTATTATTATTATTATTATTATTATTATTATTATTATTATTAATTTTATTTTCAAAGGAAAATGAATGCATATTGATTTATACATATTAGGACCTTCTCATTTATGCAACATTCTTATATGTAACTGTGTTTTGAAATATTTTGTTTCAGTTGTCTGTTGTCGCTTCAGTTTTCCGTACACCACTTAGAGATATTTTAAATATATTAAGCAGTATCAAAATTAGATAATCCTGTGTGTGTGTGCGCAAAGCAAGCTCACCATCCCTGAGCTGGGACTGCTCCCTAAACATATGAGTCAGTGCTATGTAAATAGGCAGATGCATTTTCACGAAAGATGGGGGAGGGATGCTGTACCCTCCCTATTGAGTACAGTTGTACCTTGGAAGTTGAACAGAATCCATTCCGTAAGTCCGTTTGACTTCCAAAATGTTCAAAAACCAAATTGTGGCTTCTGATTGGCTGCAGGAAGCCGCAGAAGCCCCATTGTGTTGATTGTGCAGAGTCCAGTACACAGCAGAAGAATGAGTAGTACATGCCACATGCTTAATTTCAGTTTATTTACACTTCAATGCTGAGAGATTACAAGCAGGCATCTTGCCTCTGCTAGAGCAGAGAAGCAACTCCTCTCTCCTCGGAAACAAAGAACTCTGAGAGAACTGTGAAAAACAGGAAACCAGTGTACGTCACATCCAGTCTCCTCTTCCCGTGGGAACAGCAACAGTGCATTGCCTGTGGAATGTAAACAACCTGTCTCGTGACAAGCACTTCACTGCACAGTGAAGGAAAGCAGAAACCAACATCCTCCCCCTTTCTGTGAACATCACTGGGCAGCGTGTTCGTACAATATCAGTACAAACCCAACTTCTGCACATAGGTACAGTGTTGATCCCTTGATACAATCTTGGACAATACATCAGCAGGAATTTCATTACCTGGCATATAGGACACCGTTACGCGTCCCTTCTGAATACATTCCCTAGCATGTTGCAACTTCAATTGCAAGTGCTTCGTACTTTGCTTACAACCTTCAGAATTCAGCAAAGCCAAACATGCTTTGTTGTCCTGGTAAACCTGGATTGGACATTTGACAGGAATTTTCATGTCTCTGCACAATTGTAACAACCATTCACAATCCTTAAGTGAATAAGACAGTGCATTCAGTTCAGCTTCACAAGTACTTAAGCTAACTGTTGTACCTTGGAAGTTGAACAGAATCCATTCCGTAAGTCCGTTTGACTTCCAAAATGTTCAAAAACCAAATTGTGGCTTCTGATTGGCTGCAGGAAGCCGCAGAAGCCCCATTGGACATTCAGGTTCCAAAAGAATGTTTACGAACCAGAACAATCACTTCCAGGCTTTTCACTAAAATGGGGAGCTAAAATCTCCAAGTTCCAGGGTGTTCGGGATCCAAGGTATGACTGTATTTAAGGTTTTTGCAACATTTAAGCAAACTTCAGTCCTGGAGATGCATCGTGATTATTTTTTTACGCAGAAACAAATGTAAGTTATGTAAGTTAGGTATGTTAGGTACCTTATATAAAATAGTAAGCATGGAGGCAAATAACATAGTATTTGGTGGAAACTGAACTGCAGAGGAACAGAAACAGCAATGATGGTGACAAATACAGGTTGACTGCCATCTTACATCCCTAGCATAACGTCCCCTGTGTTATAAATAATTATTATTTAAATATAAACGTTAAGCTCACCCTTTAGCTAGAAGACTGCTAGACATTTCTGCACATTGTCAACAATATGAGAATGTGGGACACATGGGGCACACTATTATTCTGAGGCAAATGTACCCTCTTATATCCTTAATAGAATTAAAGAATAACCTTTTTTATTTTCCTAAAAAAAAATCTAGACTGTGGCCTTTCACTACTATAAACACTTTCAAAGAACAGTTATGGCATAGAAGCAGTGACTGGAAAATCTGTGTAAGAATTGTTGTCATAGTGGATTCCCATAGGGATTACTTTAATCTAGAGAATCCATTAAGGACAGTGCACTAACTAAAGAGCCTCGGCCTTTTTTTTTTCTCCAGACACATACATCAAACTCTATATTAGGCTGTCATATTATCTGCAAAGCTTGTTGAAGGTCTGAAAGAAAACATTTGATATTGCCTTGTGAACTGCTACATGTTATCAGTATCAAGGCATTAACGACCCAGTAATGACTAAAAACTCACAGCAGATAATTATTCGCTCCATCCCTCAAATCCCAGAGAACGTAGCCAAAGGTTTCGCATACAGCAACCCGTGTGCGTTTAAGATGCACAGGGAAGCAGGTCTGTGGTTTTACAGCCAACAAAGGGCCCACTCCATCTGGAAGGTCTCCTGCACAAAACCCCGGTGAAATGAATTATAAGGTTGTACAGCTCTGATTCATTGTGATGTAGCATGCACAGGAGAACATCCCAGTAGACTGCATTCAAAATGTACACATGCAGTTTTGCAAGAGTAAAAGAAGAGCTGGGGTAGATATATTCTCTGCAGTGCAGAAGAGTGGGTGGCGATGTGGTCTAAACCACTGAGCCTCTTCGGCTTGTTGATTGGAAGGTCAGTGGTTCGAATCCCTGCAACGTGGTGAACTCCCGTTGCTCTGTCCCAGCTCCTGCCAACCTAGCAGTTCGAAAGCACACCAGTGCAAGTAGATAAATAGGTACCGCTGCAGCAGGAAGGCAAATGCCGTTTCCATGCGCTCTGGCTTCCATCACGGTGTCCCGTTGCACCAAAAGCAGTTTAGTCATGCTGGCCACATGTCCCAGGAAGCTGTGTGTTGTGAACAAACACCAGCTTCCTTGGCCTGAAAGCGAGATAAGTGCCACAACTCCATAGTTGCCTTTGACTGGACTTAACCGTCCAGGGGTCCTTCACCTTTTACCTTTACCTACCTTTTGTGTACAAATAAATGTGGTTGATTCATTACCTTGTTATTATAGACCTCTGGTAAGAGAACCTAATATGCAGGAACAGGAGAGTAAAAGTAAGTTAAGAACCCTAGTCTGGTCCAAGGTGAAAAGGACATAATTCTCATGAACATGGTGAGCAATGTGTTGGCGTGCCAGGCAGTGTCTCCTTGTTATTCAGGTGAACAGCCGTTGTGGGCTGGTACATTGGCCAGTTTATCTCTCCTTCAGCATCAGCATGACATCACAATGGCCTGTGTCTCTCCTTCTGGTTGGACCCATCCGTGTGAGAACACAGTGGCCAGTCTGTGAAACAGGCAGCATCAGCGTGAGATCACAGTGGCCAGTTTTTCTCCCTCATCTGGCTAGCATGGGCCACAGTGGGCAGCCCCTGTCCTTCAGGTAGGGAGCATCATCTTGTGGGGAGAGGCATTCATTCCTCTTCGTTCCTCTTCCACTCAGGCAGGCAGTAGCATGTGGGCAGAATATTTATTTCTCTTGCGGAAGCTGCTAAAAACAGGTACATGTCAACACAATCTCTTTCTCAGTGAGGTGGGCTTAGTTGGGAGCAGATGGTGGACCCTGTATGTTCTTCTCTTAGTGAGGTGGTCAGCAGAAGTATGATTGACATGGTCATCTCACCCAAATGGGCAGCAGCATGCGGACAGAGAAGCAGCAGCCAAGGCAAAGAGAAAGCAAGTAGACAATCCATCTATTACAGGGCCTCTCTACCTACAGGAAGTGGACACGGGTGGCGCTGTGGTCAAACCCACAGCCTCTTGTGCTTGCTGATCGCAAGGTCAGCAGTTCAAGTCCACGTAAGGGGGTGAGCTCCCATTGCTCTGTCCCAGCTCCTGCCAACTTAGCAGTTTGAAAACACACCAGTGCAAGTAGATAAATAGGTACCATAAACGGCATTTCCATGCACTCTGGTTTCCGTCACGGTGTCCTGTTGCGCCAGAAGTGATTTAGTCCTGCTGGCCACATGACCCAGAAAGCTGTCTGTGGACAAACACCGGCTCCCTCAGCCTGAAGCGAGATGAACGCTCCAACCCCATAGTTGCCTTTGATTGGACTTAACTGTCCAGGGGTCCTTTACCTTTTACCCTGTTCTCTGCAGTTTATAAGGACACACAGACACGTTTTTCAGAGTCAAACAGTTTAAATACATTATTACAATGCAAACGTAGAGGGTTTCCTTAGAAAATTGTATTTTCTGCGTGGTATTGGCAATATGTTGCCTTCATGGGTTTTGCTAAGCTTTTTCTGTAGAAGCTGGACCATTGGCTAGAATTAGGCCCGAGTTGGGCCACTGTACCAGTGTTCTCAGAATTAGTTGATCATAGTTTCCGACTGCCATAAGGTTTTACAACGATCATTTCACTGTTGTACCGTATGCTATTGTAGCCGGACACCCTTATTCCCAGCTACGCACAAAGATCTACGGGGAACAAAATGAGCCCTCTTTCTGTCTTGATTGGGCCTCTTATTATGGGGCCTATCTGCTGTGGGATGTGGAAGGCAAACTCAACCCATTTTAACCGTTTCAGCGTATTCTAGAAAAAATATTTGTAGATGCAAGAGGGGTGGATGGTCAAGACTGAATCAGCACCTCACTTTTTCAGAGAAACCTGAAGATCTTGCTTCTTAGATCTCAAATTGATGTGATCACAATAAATGTGCATGGAGAAGAATTACAGAGCTTCCCCTGGCAGTTTCTGACTCTAAATGGACAGAAACAAAATCAGTCACATAAAATGAGCTATGATTCTATTATTTGAGTCCCCCTTTGCAAACATCATCTATTGAGGTTAGGCAGATGGCCTTTTACCTGTGGCCCTCCAAGTGTTTGTTAAACTCCCATCACCCCTAGCCAGCTTGGCCACTGGTAAAAACTGTTCTATAGAATCATAGCACCACATGCTGCACTGTGGAGAAACTACTTGATTTCCCCCTTGTGCTGTTGCATTTGGCATTTGCAATATGGCTACCTTCATAGACCTCACTACTGTATTGTACTGTATTGTATTGCATTGCATTGTACAGTGGTACCTTGGGCTAAGTACTTAATTCGTTCCGGAGGTCCGTTCTTAACCTGAAACTGTTCTTAACCTGAAGCACCACTTTAGCTAATGGGGCCTCCTGCTGCCGCCACGCTGCTGGTTCTGTTCTCATCCTGAAGCAAAGTTCTTAACCCGAGGTTCTATTTCTGGGTTAGCGGAGTCTGTAACCTGAAGCGTCCGTAACCTGAAGCATATGTAACCCGAGGTACCACTGTACAAACAGTGAAAATATACTACCTTCACAAAAATGGGTTGAGTCCTGAAAACACACATCTCAGGTGCCAAAGGTGCGAACCAGATACACCCTTGAGTAATGCCTTTCTTATGTGTATTATTACATCTGTAATGAGTGTTCCACACAGTTGCTGCTTGTTCTGCAGATTGTTATTTCACTTGTATGCTGGCTTTTTTTGAAAAATCAACAAACATATGTTTAAAAGAATAAATCAGGAAAATGGCATGGGTATAAAAGGGTTCACACACAACATTACTTCCCAATGAGATTGGCACAGGGAGAGAGCAAAGTAAACTTGGTGTATCCAATCACAAATCTACTGTGTAATGTGTAGTTTGGCCCCAAAGCTCATTGCTTTGACCTTCTGCATTTTTTCTCTCTCTTCCTCGAAACCAAGGCATGTGTTTTAGAAGAGAGGAGAGGGAAACAAAAGGAAGAACCCTCCCGTTTCCGAGCACAATTCAAAGTGTTGGTGCTGACCTTTAAAGCCCTAAACGGCCTCGGTCCTGTATACCTGAAGGAGCGTCTCCACCCCCATTGTTCAGCCCGGATACTGAGATCCAGCACCGAGGGCCTTCTGGCAGTTCCCTCATTACGAGAAGCAAAGCTACAGGGAACCAGACAGAGGGCCTTCTCGGTAGTGGCACCTGCCCTGTGGAATGCCCTCCCTTCAGATGTGAAGGAAATAAGCAGCTGTCCTAGCTTTAAAAGACACCTGAAGGCAGCCCTGTTCAGGGAAGTTTTTAATATTTAACGCTGTATTGTTTTTAACACTTGATTGGAAGCCGGCCAGAGTGGCTGGGGAAACTCAGCCAGATGGGTGGGGTATA
>NW_028112825.1:0-22000 GCF_964234715.1 Podarcis melisellensis
GGTGTTTTTGTGGTTAGAATGCACATTCACCCCAAAATCGCAGAGGGAAATGTTTCTTATCAGCCAAAATCAAGCTTAGGTGTTTTGGTTCCATCACAATAGAAAGAGGACGAATAAGCTTGGATTGTTCTTTCGCTGTTCATTCACGCACAAATAGCAAAGCGAAGTTTAACAAGCCTAAACAAAACAAAACAGGTTGTTTTCGGTTCCAGCTACATAGAAAGAAGAATCTTGGATTTTACTTATTTCATGTCGTGTTCTTCGGTGTTAATGCACATAGACACCGAATTCGCAAAGTGTGTGTAATGATACCAAAATAACACCACACCGTCTTTTCGCTTTCATATGCCTAGAAAAACGACGAATAAGCTTTGATTGGGCTTCTTTCAAATTTGGTGTTTTTGTGGTTAGAATGCACATTCACCCAAAAATCGCAGAGTGAAATGTTTCTTATCAGCCAAAATCAAGCTTAGGTGTTTTGGTTCCATCGCAATAGAAAGAGGACTAAGAAGCTTGGATTGTTCTTTCGGTGTTCATTCACCCACAAATAGCAAAGCGAAGTTTAACAAGCCTAAACAAAACAAAACAGGTTCTTTTGGGTTCCAGCTACATAGAAAGAAGAATCTTGGATTTGCTTATCTCATGTCGTGTTCTTCGGTGTTAATGCACTTTGACACCGAATTCGCAAAGTGTGTGTAATGATACCAAAATAAAACCACACCGTCTTTTCGCTTTCATATGCGTAAAAGACGACGAATAAGCTTTGATTGGGCTTATTTCAAAATGGGTGTCTTTGTGGTTAAAATGCACATTCACCTCAAAATCGCAGAGTGAAATTTTTCTTATCAGCCAAAATGAAGCTTAGGTGTTTTGGTTCCATCACAATAGAAAGAGGACTAAGAAGCTTGGATTGTTCTTTCGGTGTTCATTCACCCACAAATAGCAAAGCGAAGTTTAACAAGCCTAAACAAGACAAAACTGGTTGTTTTCGGTTCCAGCTACATAGAAAGAAGAATCTTGGATTTTACTTATTTCATGTCGTGTTCTTCGGTGTTAATGCACATACGCACCGAATTCGCAAAGTGTGTGTAATGATACCAAAATAACACCACACCGTCTTTTCGCTTTCATATGCATAGAAAGACGACGAATAAGCTTTGATTGGGCTTCTTTCAAATTTGGTGTTTTTGTGGTTAGAATGCACATTCACCCAAAAATCGCAGAGTGAAATGTTTCTTATCAGCCAAAATCAAGCTTAGATGTATTGGTTCCATCACAATAGAAAGAGGACGAATAAGCTTGGATTGTTCTTTCGGTGTTCATTCACCCACAAATAGCAAAGTGAAGTTTAAAATGCCTAAGCAAAACAAAACAGGTTGTTTTGGGTTCTAGCTACATAGATAGAAGAATCTTGGATTTGCTTATTTCATATCGTGTTCTTCGGTGTTAATGCACTTTGACACCGAATTCGCAAAGTGTGTGTAATTATACCAAAATAACACAACACCATCTTTTCGCTTTCATGTGCGTAGATAGACGACGAATAGGCTTTGATTGGGCTTATTTCAAATTGGTGTTTTTGTGGTTAGAATGCACGTTCACCCAAAAATCGCAGAGGGAAATGTTTCTTATCAGCCAAAATCAAGCTTAGGTGTTTTGGTTCCATCACAATAGAAAGAGGACGAATAAGCTTGGATTGTTCTTTCGGTGTTCATTCACCCACTAAATAGGAAAGCGAAGTTTAACAAGCCTAAACAAAACAAAACAGGTTGTTTTCGGTTCCAGCTACATAGAAAGAAGAATCTTGGATTTTACTTATTTCATGTCGTGTTCTTCGGTGTTAATGCACATAGACACCCAATTCGCAAAGTGTGTGGAATGATACCAAAATAACACAACACCGTCTTTGCACTTTCATATGCGTAGAAAGACGACGAATAAGCTTTGATTGGGCTTATTTCAAATTTGGTGTTTTTGTGGTTAGAATGCACATTCACCCAAAAATCGCAGAGTGAAATGTTTCTTATCAGCCAAAATCAAGCTTAGGTGTTTTGGTTCCATCGCAATAGAAAGAGGACTAAGAAGCTTGGATTGTTCTTTCGGTGTTCATTCACCCACAAATAGAAAGCGAAGTTTAACAAGCCTAAACAAAACAAAACAGGTTCTTTTGGGTTCCAGCTACATAGAAAGAAGAATCTTGGATTTGCTTATCTCATGTCGTGTTCTTCGGTGTTAATGCACTTTGACACCGAATTCGCAAAGTGTGTGTAATGATACCAAAATAAAACCACACCGTCTTTTCGCTTTCATATGCGTAAAAGACGACGAATAAGCTTTGATTGGGCTTATTTCAAAATGGGTGTCTTTGTGGTTAAAATGCACATTCACCTCAAAATCGCAGAGTGAAATTTTTCTTATCAGCCAAAATGAAGCTTAGGTGTTTTGGTTCCATCACAATAGAAAGAGGACTAAGAAGCTTGGATTGTTCTTTCGGTGTTCATTCACCCACAAATAGCAAAGCGAAGTTTAACAAGCCTAAACAAGACAAAACTGGTTGTTTTCGGTTCCAGCTACATAGAAAGAAGAATCTTGGATTTTACTTATTTCATGTCGTGTTCTTCGGTGTTAATGCACATACGCACCGAATTCGCAAAGTGTGTGTAATGATACCAAAATAACACCACACCGTCTTTTCGCTTTCATATGCATAGAAAGACGACGAATAAGCTTTGATTGGGCTTCTTTCAAATTTGGTGTTTTTGTGGTTAGAATGCACATTCACCCAAAAATCGCAGAGTGAAATGTTTCTTATCAGCCAAAATCAAGCTTAGATGTATTGGTTCCATCACAATAGAAAGAGGACGAATAAGCTTGGATTGTTCTTTCGGTGTTCATTCACCCACAAATAGCAAAGTGAAGTTTAAAATGCCTAAGCAAAACAAAACAGGTTGTTTTGGGTTCTAGCTACATAGATAGAAGAATCTTGGATTTGCTTATTTCATATCGTGTTCTTCGGTGTTAATGCACTTTGACACCGAATTCGCAAAGTGTGTGTAATTATACCAAAATAACACAACACCATCTTTTCGCTTTCATGTGCGTAGATAGACGACGAATAGGCTTTGATTGGGCTTATTTCAAATTGGTGTTTTTGTGGTTAGAATGCACGTTCACCCAAAAATCGCAGAGGGAAATGTTTCTTATCAGCCAAAATCAAGCTTAGGTGTTTTGGTTCCATCACAATAGAAAGAGGACGAATAAGCTTGGATTGTTCTTTCGGTGTTCATTCACCCACTAAATAGGAAAGCGAAGTTTAACAAGCCTAAACAAAACAAAACAGGTTGTTTTCGGTTCCAGCTACATAGAAAGAAGAATCTTGGATTTTACTTATTTCATGTCGTGTTCTTCGGTGTTAATGCACATAGACACCCAATTCGCAAAGTGTGTGGAATGATACCAAAATAACACAACACCGTCTTTGCACTTTCATATGCGTAGAAAGACGACGAATAAGCTTTGATTGGGCTTATTTCAAATTTGGTGTTTTTGTGGTTAGAATGCACATTCACCCAAAAATCGCAGAGTGAAATGTTTCTTATCAGCCAAAATCAAGCTTAGGTGTTTTGGTTCCATCGCAATAGAAAGAGGACTAAGAAGCTTGGATTGTTCTTTCGGTGTTCATTCACCCACAAATAGAAAGCGAAGTTTAACAAGCCTAAACAAAACAAAACAGGTTCTTTTGGGTTCCAGCTACATAGAAAGAAGAATCTTGGATTTGCTTATCTCATGTCGTGTTCTTCGGTGTTAATGCACTTTGACACCGAATTCGCAAAGTGTGTGTAATGATACCAAAATAAAACCACACCGTCTTTTCGCTTTCATATGCGTAAAAGACGACGAATAAGCTTTGATTGGGCTTATTTCAAAATGGGTGTCTTTGTGGTTAAAATGCACATTCACCTCAAAATCGCAGAGTGAAATTTTTCTTATCAGCCAAAATGAAGCTTAGGTGTTTTGGTTCCATCACAATAGAAAGAGGACTAAGAAGCTTGGATTGTTCTTTCGGTGTTCATTCACCCACAAATAGCAAAGCGAAGTTTAACAAGCCTAAACAAGACAAAACTGGTTGTTTTCGGTTCCAGCTACATAGAAAGAAGAATCTTGGATTTTACTTATTTCATGTCGTGTTCTTCGGTGTTAATGCACATACGCACCGAATTCGCAAAGTGTGTGTAATGATACCAAAATAACACCACACCGTCTTTTCGCTTTCATATGCATAGAAAGACGACGAATAAGCTTTGATTGGGCTTCTTTCAAATTTGGTGTTTTTGTGGTTAGAATGCACATTCACCCAAAAATCGCAGAGTGAAATGTTTCTTATCAGCCAAAATCAAGCTTAGATGTATTGGTTCCATCACAATAGAAAGAGGACGAATAAGCTTGGATTGTTCTTTCGGTGTTCATTCACCCACAAATAGCAAAGTGAAGTTTAAAATGCCTAAGCAAAACAAAACAGGTTGTTTTGGGTTCTAGCTACATAGATAGAAGAATCTTGGATTTGCTTATTTCATATCGTGTTCTTCGGTGTTAATGCACTTTGACACCGAATTCGCAAAGTGTGTGTAATTATACCAAAATAACACAACACCATCTTTTCGCTTTCATGTGCGTAGATAGACGACGAATAGGCTTTGATTGGGCTTATTTCAAATTGGTGTTTTTGTGGTTAGAATGCACGTTCACCCAAAAATCGCAGAGGGAAATGTTTCTTATCAGCCAAAATCAAGCTTAGGTGTTTTGGTTCCATCACAATAGAAAGAGGACGAATAAGCTTGGATTGTTCTTTCGGTGTTCATTCACCCACTAAATAGGAAAGCGAAGTTTAACAAGCCTAAACAAAACAAAACAGGTTGTTTTCGGTTCCAGCTACATAGAAAGAAGAATCTTGGATTTTACGTATTTCATGTCGTGTTCTTCGGTGTTAATGCACATAGACACCCAATTCGCAAAGTGTGTGGAATGATACCAAAATAACACAACACCGTCTTTGCACTTTCATATGCGTAGAAAGACGACGAATAAGCTTTGATTGGGCTTATTTCAAATTTGGTGTTTTTGTGGTTAGAATGCACATTCACCCAAAAATCGCAGAGGGAAATGTTTCTTATCAACCAAAATCAAGCTTACGTGTTTTGGTTCCATCACAATAGAAAGAGGACTAAGAAGCTTGGATTGTTCTTACGGTGTTCATTCACCCACAAATAGCAAAGCGAAGTTTAACAAGCCTAAACAAAACAAAACAGGTTGTTTTCGGTTCCAGCTACATAGAAAGAAGAATCTTGGATTTTACTTATTTCATGTTGTGTTCTTCGGTGTTAATGCACATTGACCCCGAATTCGCAAAGTGTGTGGAATGATACCAAAATAACACAACACCGTCTTTTCGCTTTCTTATGCGTAGAAAGACGACGAATAGGCTTTGATTGGGCTTATTTCAAAATTGGTGTTTTGTGGTTAGAATGCACATTCACCCAAAAATCGCAGAGTGAAATGTTTCTTATCAGCCAAAATCAAGCTCAGGTGTTTTGGTTCCATCACAATAGAAAGAGGACTAAGAAGCTTGGATTGTTCTTTCGGTGTTCATTCACCCACAAATAGCAAAGCGAAGTTTAACAAGCCTAAACAAAACAAAACAGGTCGTTTTCGGTTCCAGCTACATAGAAAGAAAAATATTGGATTTTGCTTATTTCATGTCGTGTTCTTCGGTGTTAATGCAAATTGACACCGAATTCGCAAAGTGTGTGTAATGATACCAAAATAACACAACACCGTCTTTTCGCTTTCATATGCGTAAAAGACGACGAATACGCTTTGATTGGGCTTCTTTCAAAATTGGTGTTTTTGTGGTTAGAATGCACATTCACTCCAAAATCGCAGAGTGAAATGTTTCTTATCAACCAAAATCAAGCTTAGGTGTTTTGGTTCCATCACAACAGAAAGACGACGAATAAGCTTGGATTGTTCTTTCGGTGTTCATTCACCCACAAATAGCAAAGTGAAGTTTAACATGCCTAAACACAACAAAAAAGGTTGTTTTGGGTTCCAGCTATATAGAAAGAAGAATGTTCGATTTTGCTTATTTCATGTCGGTTCTTTGGTGTTAATGCACTTTGACACCGAATTCGCAAAGTGTGTGTAATGATACCAAAATAACACCACACCGTCTTTTCGCTTTCATATGCATAGAAAGACGACGAATAAGCTTTGATTGGGCTTATTTCAAATTTGGTGTTTTTGTGGTTAGAATGCACATTCACCCAAAAATCGCAGAGTGAAATGTTTCTTATCAACCAAAATCAAGCTTAGGTGTTTTGGTTCCATCACAATAGAAAGAGGACGAATAAGCCCACAAATAGCAAAGTGAAGTTTAACATGCCTAAACACAACAAAAAAGGTTGTTTTGGGTTCCAGCTACATAGAAAGAAGAATGTTGGATTTTGCTTATTTCATGTCGTGTTCTTCGGTTTTAATGCACATTGATCCAGAAATCGCAAAGATTGTGTAATGATACCAAAATAACACCACACCGTCTTTTCACTTTCATATGCGTAGAAAGAGGACGAATAAGCTTTGATTGGGCTTATTTCAAATTTGGTGTTTTTGTGGTTAGAATGCACATTCACCCAAAAATCGCAGAGGGAAATGTTTCTTATCAACCAAAATCAAGCTTAGGTGTTTTGGTTCCATCACAATAGAAAGAGGACGAATAAGCTTGGATTGTTCTTTCGGTGTTCATTCACCCACAAATAGCAAAGTGAAGTTTAACATGCCTAAACACAACAAAAAAGGTTGTTTTGGGTTCCAGCTACATAGAAAGAAGAATGTCGGATTTTGCTTATTTCATGTCGTGTTCTTCGGTGTTAATGCACTTTGACACCGAATTCTCAAAGTGTGTGGAATGATACCAAAATAACACCACACCGTGTTTTCGCTTTCATATGCATAGAAAGACGACGAGTAAGCTTTGATTGGGCTTATTTCATATTTGGTGTTTTTGTGGTTAGAATGCACATTCACCCAAAAATCGCAGAGTGAAATGTTCTTCGGTGTTAATGCACTTTGACACCGAATTCGCAAAGTGTGTGTAATGATACCAAAATAAAACCACACCGTCTTTTCGCTTTCATATGCGTAAAAGACGACGAATAAGCTTTGATTGGGCTTATTTCAAAATGGGTGTCTTTGTGGTTAAAATGCACATTCACCTCAAAATCGCAGAGTGAAATTTTTCTTATCAGCCAAAATGAAGCTTAGGTGTTTTGGTTCCATCACAATAGAAAGAGGACTAAGAAGCTTGGATTGTTCTTTCGGTGTTCATTCACCCACAAATAGCAAAGCGAAGTTTAACAAGCCTAAACAAGACAAAACTGGTTGTTTTCGGTTCCAGCTACATAGAAAGAAGAATCTTGGATTTTACTTATTTCATGTCGTGTTCTTCGGTGTTAATGCACATACGCACCGAATTCGCAAAGTGTGTGTAATGATACCAAAATAACACCACACCGTCTTTTCGCTTTCATATGCATAGAAAGACGACGAATAAGCTTTGATTGGGCTTCTTTCAAATTTGGTGTTTTTGTGGTTAGAATGCACATTCACCCAAAAATCGCAGAGTGAAATGTTTCTTATCAGCCAAAATCAAGCTTAGATGTATTGGTTCCATCACAATAGAAAGAGGACGAATAAGCTTGGATTGTTCTTTCGGTGTTCATTCACCCACAAATAGCAAAGTGAAGTTTAAAATGCCTAAGCAAAACAAAACAGGTTGTTTTGGGTTCTAGCTACATAGATAGAAGAATCTTGGATTTGCTTATTTCATATCGTGTTCTTCGGTGTTAATGCACTTTGACACCGAATTCGCAAAGTGTGTGTAATTATACCAAAATAACACAACACCATCTTTTCGCTTTCATGTGCGTAGATAGACGACGAATAGGCTTTGATTGGGCTTATTTCAAATTGGTGTTTTTGTGGTTAGAATGCACGTTCACCCAAAAATCGCAGAGGGAAATGTTTCTTATCAGCCAAAATCAAGCTTAGGTGTTTTGGTTCCATCACAATAGAAAGAGGACGAATAAGCTTGGATTGTTCTTTCGGTGTTCATTCACCCACTAAATAGGAAAGCGAAGTTTAACAAGCCTAAACAAAACAAAACAGGTTGTTTTCGGTTCCAGCTACATAGAAAGAAGAATCTTGGATTTTACTTATTTCATGTCGTGTTCTTCGGTGTTAATGCACATAGACACCCAATTCGCAAAGTGTGTGGAATGATACCAAAATAACACAACACCGTCTTTGCACTTTCATATGCGTAGAAAGACGACGAATAAGCTTTGATTGGGCTTATTTCAAATTTGGTGTTTTTGTGGTTAGAATGCACATTCACCCAAAAATCGCAGAGGGAAATGTTTCTTATCAACCAAAATCAAGCTTACGTGTTTTGGTTCCATCACAATAGAAAGAGGACTAAGAAGCTTGGATTGTTCTTACGGTGTTCATTCACCCACAAATAGCAAAGCGAAGTTTAACAAGCCTAAACAAAACAAAACAGGTTGTTTTCGGTTCCAGCTACATAGAAAGAAGAATCTTGGATTTTACTTATTTCATGTTGTGTTCTTCGGTGTTAATGCACATTGACCCCGAATTCGCAAAGTGTGTGGAATGATACCAAAATAACACAACACCGTCTTTTCACTTTCATATGATTAGAAAGACGACGAATAAGCTTTGATTGGGCTTATTTCAAATTTGGTGTTTTTGTGGTTAGAATGCACATTCACCCAAAAATCGCAGAGTGAAATGTTTCTTATCAACCAAAATCAAGCTTAGGTGTTTTGGTTCCATCACAATAGAAAGAGGGCGAATAAGCTTGGATTGTTCTTTCGGTGTTCAATCACCCAAAAATAGCAAAGCGAAGTTTAACAAGCCTAAACAAAACAAAACAGGTCGTTTTCGGTTCCAGCTACATAGAAAGAAAAATATTGGATTTTGCTTATTTCATGTCGTGTTCTTCGGTGTTAATGCAAATTGACACCGAATTCGCAAAGTGTGTGTAATGATACCAAAATAACACAACACCGTCTTTTCGCTTTCATATGCGTAAAAGACGACGAATACGCTTTGATTGGGCTTCTTTCAAAATTGGTGTTTTTGTGGTTAGAATGCACATTCACTCCAAAATCGCAGAGTGAAATGTTTCTTATCAACCAAAATCAAGCTTAGGTGTTTTGGTTCCATCACAACAGAAAGACGACGAATAAGCTTGGATTGTTCTTTCGGTGTTCATTCACCCACAAATAGCAAAGTGAAGTTTAACATGCCTAAACACAACAAAAAAGGTTGTTTTGGGTTCCAGCTATATAGAAAGAAGAATGTTCGATTTTGCTTATTTCATGTCGGTTCTTTGGTGTTAATGCACTTTGACACCGAATTCGCAAAGTGTGTGTAATGATACCAAAATAACACCACACCGTCTTTTCGCTTTCATATGCATAGAAAGACGACGAATAAGCTTTGATTGGGCTTATTTCAAATTTGGTGTTTTTGTGGTTAGAATGCACATTCACCCAAAAATCGCAGAGTGAAATGTTTCTTATCAACCAAAATCAAGCTTAGGTGTTTTGGTTCCATCACAATAGAAAGAGGACGAATAAGCCCACAAATAGCAAAGTGAAGTTTAACATGCCTAAACACAACAAAAAAGGTTGTTTTGGGTTCCAGCTACATAGAAAGAAGAATGTTGGATTTTGCTTATTTCATGTCGTGTTCTTCGGTTTTAATGCACATTGATCCAGAAATCGCAAAGATTGTGTAATGATACCAAAATAACACCACACCGTCTTTTCACTTTCATATGCGTAGAAAGAGGACGAATAAGCTTTGATTGGGCTTATTTCAAATTTGGTGTTTTTGTGGTTAGAATGCACATTCACCCAAAAATCGCAGAGGGAAATGTTTCTTATCAACCAAAATCAAGCTTAGGTGTTTTGGTTCCATCACAATAGAAAGAGGACGAATAAGCTTGGATTGTTCTTTCGGTGTTCATTCACCCACAAATAGCAAAGTGAAGTTTAACATGCCTAAACACAACAAAAAAGGTTGTTTTGGGTTCCAGCTACATAGAAAGAAGAATGTCGGATTTTGCTTATTTCATGTCGTGTTCTTCGGTGTTAATGCACTTTGACACCGAATTCTCAAAGTGTGTGGAATGATACCAAAATAACACCACACCGTGTTTTCGCTTTCATATGCATAGAAAGACGACGAGTAAGCTTTGATTGGGCTTATTTCATATTTGGTGTTTTTGTGGTTAGAATGCACATTCACCCAAAAATCGCAGAGTGAAATGTTTCTTATCAACCAAAATCAAGCTTAGGTGTTTTGGTTCCATCACAATAGAAAGAGGACTAAGAAGCTTGGATTGTTCTTTCGGTGTTCATTCACCAAATAGCAAAGCGAAGTTTAACAAGCCTAAAAAAAACAAAACAGGTTGTTTTGGTTTCCAGCTACATAGAAAGAAGAAGTCTTGGATTTTACTTATTTCATGTCGTGTTCTTCGGTCTTAATGCACATAGACACCGAATTCGCAAAGTGTGTGTAATGATACCAAAATAACACCACACCGTCTTTTCGCTTTCATATGCGTAGAAAGATGACGAATAAGCTTGGATTGGGCTTCTTTCAAATTTGGTGTTTTTGTGGTTAGAATGCACATTCACCCAAAAATCGCAGAGTGAAATGTTTCTTAACAGCCAAAATCAAGCTTAGGTGTTTTGGTTCCATCACAATAGAAAGAGGACTAACAAGCTTGGATTGTTCTTACGGTGTTCATTCACCCACAAATAGCAAAGCGAAGTTTAACAAGCCTAAACAAAACAAAACAGGTTGTTTTCGGTTCCAGCTACATTGAAAGAAGAATCTTGGATTTTACTTATTTCATGTTGTGTTCTTCGGTGTTAATGCACATTGACCCCGAATTCGCAAAGTGTGTGGAATGATACCAAAATAACACAACACCGTCTTTTCACTTTCATATGATTAGAAAGACGACGAATAAGCTTTGATTGGGCTTATTTCAAATTTGGTGTTTTTGTGGTTAGAATGCACATTCACCCAAAAATCGCAGAGTGAAATGTTTCTTATCAACCAAAATCAAGCTTAGGTGTTTTGGTTCCATCACAATAGAAAGAGGACGAATAAGCCCACAAATAGCAAAGTGAAGTTTAACATGCCTAAACACAACAAAAAAGGTTGTTTTGGGTTCCAGCTACATAGAAAGAAGAATGTTGGATTTTGCTTATTTCATGTCGTGTTCTTCGGTGTTAATGCACTTTGACACCGAATTCGCAAAGTGTGTGTAATGATACCAAAATAACACCACACCGTCTTTTCGCTTTCATATGCGTAGGAAGACGACGAATAAGCTTTGATTGGGCTTATTTCAAATTTGGTGTTTTTGTGGTTAGAATGCACATTCACCCCAAAATCGCAGAGTGAAATGTTTCTTATCAGCCAAAATCAAGCTTAGGTGTTTTGGTTCCATCACAATAGAAAGAGGGCGAATAAGCTTGGATTGTTCTTTCGGTGTTCAATCACCCAAAAATAGCAAAGCGAAGTTTAACAAGCCTAAACAAAACAAAACAGGTCGTTTTCGGTTCCAGCTACATAGAAAGAAAAATATTGGATTTTGCTTACTTCATGTCGTGTTCTTCGGTGTTAATGCACATTGACACCGAATTCGCAAAGTGTGTGTAATGATACCAAAATCACACAACACCGTCTTTTCGCTTTCATATGCGTAAAAGACGACGAATAAGCTTTGATTGGGCTTCTTTCAAAATTGGTGTTTTTGTGGTTAGAATGCACATTCACTCCAAAATCGCAGAGTGAAATGTTTCTTATCAACCAAAATCAAGCTTAGGTGTTTTGGTTCCATCACAACAGAAAGACGACGAATAAGCTTGGATTGTTCTTTCGGTGTTCATTCACCGACAAATAGCAAAGTGAAGTTTAACATGCCTAAACACAACAAAAAAGTTTGTTTTGGGTTCCAGCTACATAGAAAGAAGAATCTTGGATTTTACTTATTTCATGTTGTGTTCTTCGGTGTTAATGCACATTGACCCCGAATTCGCAAAGTGTGTGGAATGATACCAAATTAACACAACACCGTCTTTTCACTTTCATATGCGTAGAAAGACGACAAATAAGCTTTGATTGGGCTTATTTCAAATTTGGTGTTTTTGTGGTTAGAATGCACATTCACCCAAAAATCGCAGAGTGAAATGTTTCTTATCAACCAAAATCAAGCTTAGGTGTTTTGGTTCCATCACAATAGAAAGAGGACGAATAAGCCCACAAATAGCAAAGTGAAGTTTAACATGCCTAAACACAACAAAAAAGGTTGTTTTGGGTTCCAGCTACATAGAAAGAAGAATGTTGGATTTTACTTATTTCATGTCGTGTTCTTCGGTGTTAATGAACATTGATACCGAATTCGCAAAGTGTGTGGAATGATACCAAAATAACACAACACCGTCTTTTCACTTTCATATGATTAGAAAGACGACGAATAAGCTTTGATTGGGCTTATTTCAAATTTGGTGTTTTTGTGGTTAGAATGCACATTCACCCAAAAATCGCAGAGTGAAATGTTTCTTATCAACCAAAATCAAGCTTAGGTGTTTTGGTTCCATCACAATAGAAAGAGGGCGAATAAGCTTGGATTGTTCTTTCGGTGTTCAATCACCCAAAAATAGCAAAGCGAAGTTTAACAAGCCTAAACAAAACAAAACAGGTCGTTTTCGGTTCCAGCTACATAGAAAGAAAAATATTGGATTTTGCTTATTTCATGTCGTGTTCTTCGGTGTTAATGCAAATTAACACCGAATTCGCAAAGTGTGTGTAATGATACCAAAATAACACAACACCGTCTTTTCGCTTTCATATGCGTAAAAGACGACGAATACGCTTTGATTGGGCTTCTTTCAAAATTGGTGTTTTTGTGGTTAGAATGCACATTCACTCCAAAATCGCAGAGTGAAATGTTTCTTATCAGCCAAAATCAAGCTTAGGTGTTTTGGTTCCATCACAATAGAAAGAGGGCGAATAAGCTTGGATTGTTCTTTCGGTGTTCAATCACCCAAAAATAGTAAAGCGAAGTTTAACAAGCCTAAACAAAACAAAACAGGTCGTTTTCGGTTCCAGCTACATAGAAAGAAAAATATTGGATTTTGCTTATTTCATGTCGTGTTCTTCGGTGTTAAGGCACATTGACACCGAATTCGCAAAGTGTGTGTAATGATACCAAAATAACACAACACCGTCTTTTCGCGTTCATATGCGTAAAAGACGACGAATAAGCTTTGATTGGGCTTCTTTCAAAATTGGTGTTTTTGCGGTTAGAATAAACATTCACTCCAAAATCGCAGAGTGAAATGTTTCTTATCAACCAAAATCAAGCTTAGGTGTTTTGGTTCCATCACAACAGAAAGACGACGAATAAGCTTGGATTGTTCTTTCGGTGTTCATTCACCCACAAATAGCAAAGTGAAGTTTAACATGCCTAAACACAACAAAAAAGGTTGTTTTGGGTTCCAGCTATATAGAAAGAAGAATGTTCGATTTTGCTTATTTCATGTCGGTTCTTTGGTGTTAATGCACTTTGACACCGAATTCGCAAAGTGTGTGTAATGATACCAAAATAACACCACACCGTCTTTTCGCTTTCATATGCATAGAAAGACGACGAATAAGCTTTGATTGGGCTTATTTCAAATTTGGTGTTTTTGTGGTTAGAATGCACATTCACCCAAAAATCGCAGAGTGAAATGTTTCTTATCAACCAAAATCAAGCTTAGGTGTTTTGGTTCCATCACAATAGAAAGAGGACGAATAAGCCCACAAATAGCAAAGTGAAGTTTAACATGCCTAAACACAACAAAAAAGGTTGTTTTGGGTTCCAGCTACATAGAAAGAAGAATGTTGGATTTTGCTTATTTCATGTCGTGTTCTTCGGTTTTAATGCACATTGATCCAGAAATCGCAAAGATTGTGTAATGATACCAAAATAACACCACACCGTCTTTTCACTTTCATATGCGTAGAAAGAGGACGAATAAGCTTTGATTGGGCTTATTTCAAATTTGGTGTTTTTGTGGTTAGAATGCACATTCACCCAAAAATCGCAGAGGGAAATGTTTCTTATCAACCAAAATCAAGCTTAGGTGTTTTGGTTCCATCACAATAGAAAGAGGACGAATAAGCTTGGATTGTTCTTTCGGTGTTCATTCACCCACAAATAGCAAAGTGAAGTTTAACATGCCTAAACACAACAAAAAAGGTTGTTTTGGGTTCCAGCTACATAGAAAGAAGAATGTCGGATTTTGCTTATTTCATGTCGTGTTCTTCGGTGTTAATGCACTTTGACACCGAATTCTCAAAGTGTGTGGAATGATACCAAAATAACACCACACCGTCTTTTCGCTTTCATATGCATAGAAAGACGACGAGTAAGCTTTGATTGGGCTTATTTCATATTTGGTGTTTTTGTGGTTAGAATGCACATTCACCCAAAAATCGCAGAGTGAAATGTTTCTTATCAACCAAAATCAAGCTTAGGTGTTTTGGTTCCATCACAATAGAAAGAGGACTAAGAAGCTTGGATTGTTCTTTCGGTGTTCATTCACCCGCAAATAGCAAAGCGAAGTTTAACAAGCCTAAAAAAAACAAAACAGGTTGTTTTGGTTTCCAGCTACATAGAAAGAAGAAGTCTTGGATTTTACTTATTTCATGTCGTGTTCTTCGGTCTTAATGCACATAGACACCGAATTCGCAAAGTGTGTGTAATGATACCAAAATAACACCACACCGTCTTTTCGCTTTCATATGCGTAGAAAGATGACAAATAAGCTTGGATTGGGCTTCTTTCAAATTTGGTGTTTTTGTGGTTAGAATGCACATTCACCCAAAAATCGCAGAGTGAAATGTTTCTTAACAGCCAAAATCAAGCTTAGGTGTTTTGGTTCCATCACAATAGAAAGAGGACTAACAAGCTTGGATTGTTCTTACGGTGTTCATTCACCCACAAATAGCAAAGCGAAGTTTAACAAGCCTAAACAAAACAAAACAGGTTGTTTTCGGTTCCAGCTACATAGAAAGAAGAATCTTGGATTTTACTTATTTCATGTTGTGTTCTTCGGTGTTAATGCACATTGACCCCGAATTCGCAAAGTGTGTGGAATGATACCAAAATAACACAACACCGTCTTTTCACTTTCATATGATTAGAAAGACGACGAATAAGCTTTGATTGGGCTTATTTCAAATTTGGTGTTTTTGTGGTTAGAATGCACATTCACCCAAAAATCGCAGAGTGAAATGTTTCTTATCAACCAAAATCCAGCTTAGGTGTTTTGGTTCCATCACAATAGAAAGAGGACGAATAAGCCCACAAATAGCAAAGTGAAGTTTAACATGCCTAAACACAACAAAAAAGGTTGTTTTGGGTTCCAGCTACATAGAAAGAAGAATGTTGGATTTTGCTTATTTCATGTCGTGTTCTTCGGTGTTAATGCACTTTGACACCGAATTCGCAAAGTGTGTGTAATGATACCAAAATAACACCACACCGTCTTTTCGCTTTCATATGAGTAGGAAGACGACGAATAAGCTTGGATTGGGCTTATTTCAAATTTGGTGTTTTTGTGGTTAGAATGCACATTCACCCCAAAATCGCAGAGTGAAATGTTTCTTATCAGCCAAAATCAAGCTTAGGTGTTTTGGTTCCATCACAATAGAAAGAGGGCGAATAAGCTTGGATTGTTCTTTCGGTGTTCAATCACCCAAAAATAGCAAAGCGAAGTTTAACAAGCCTAAACAAAACAAAACAGGTCGTTTTCGGTTCCAGCTACATAGAAAGAAAAATATTGGATTTTGCTTATTTCATGTCGTGTTCTTCGGTGTTAATGCACATTGACACCGAATTCGCAAAGTGTGTGTAATGATACCAAAATCACACAACACCGTCTTTTCGCTTTCATATGCGTAAAAGACGACGAATAAGCTTTGATTGGGCTTCTTTCAAAATTGGTGTTTTTGTGGTTAGAATGCACATTCACTCCAAAATCGCAGAGTGAAATGTTACTTATCAACCAAAATCAAGCTTAGGTGTTTTGGTTCCATCACAACAGAAAGACGACGAATAAGCTTGGATTGTTCTTTCGGTGTTCATTCACCCACAAATAGCAAAGTGAAGTTTAACATGCCTAAACACAACAAAAAAGTTTGTTTTGGGTTCCAGCTACATAGAAAGAAGAATCTTGGATTTTACTTATTTCATGTTGTGTTCTTCGGTGTTAATGCACATTGACCCCGAATTCGCAAAGTGTGTGGAATGATACCAAATTAACACAACACCGTCTTTTCACTTTCATATGCGTAGAAAGACGACGAATAAGCATTGATTGGGCTTATTTCAAATTTGGTGTTTTTGTGGTTAGAATGCACATTCACCCAAAAATCGCAGAGTGAAATGTTTCTTATCAACCAAAATCAAGCTTAGGTGTTTTGGTTCCATCACAATAGAAAGAGGACGAATAAGCCCACAAATAGCAAAGTGAAGTTTAACATGCCTAAACACAACAAAAAAGGTTGTTTTGGGTTCCAGCTACATAGAAAGAAGAATGTTGGATTTTACTTATTTCATGTCGTGTTCTTCGGTGTTAATGAACATTGATACCGAATTCGCAAAGTGTGTGGAATGATACCAAAATAACACAACACCGTCTTTTCACTTTCATATGATTAGAAAGACGACGAATAAGCTTTGATTGGGCTTATTTCAAATTTGGTGTTTTTGTGGTTAGATTGCACATTCACCCAAAAATCGCAGAGTGAAATGTTTCTTATCAACCAAAATCAAGCTTAGGTGTTTTGGTTCCATCACAATAGAAAGAGGACGAATAAGCCCACAAATAGCAAAGTGAAGTTTAACATGCCTAAACACAACAAAAAAGGTTGTTTTGGGTTCCAGCTACATAGAAAGAAGAATGTTGGATTTTGCTTATTTCATGTCGTGTTCTTCGGTGTTAATGCACATAGATCCAGAAATCGCAAAGATTGTGTAATGATACCAAAATAACACCACACCGTCTTTCCACTTTCATATGCGTAGAAAGAGGACGAATAAGCTTTGATTGGGCTTATTTCAAATTTGGTGTTTTTGTGGTTAGAATGCACATTCACCCAAAAATCGCAGAGGGAAATGTTTCTTATCAACCAAAATCAAGCTTAGGTGTTTTGGTTCCATCACAATAGAAAGAGGACTAAGAAGCTTGGATTGTTCTTTCGGTGTTCATTCACCCACAAATAGCAAAGCGCAGTTTAACAAGCCTAAAAAAAAACAACAGGTTGTTTTGGTTTCCAGCTACATAGAAAGAAGAAGTCTTGGATTTTACTTATGTCATGTCGTGTTCTTCGGTCTTAATGCACATAGACACCGAATTCGCAAAGTGTGTGTAATGATACCAAAATAACACCACACCGTCTTTTCGCTTTCATATGCGTAGAAAGATGACGAATAAGCTTGGACTGGGCTTCTTTCAAATTTGGTGTTTTTGTGGTTAGAATGCATATTCACCCAAAAATCGCAGAGTGAAATGTTTCTTAACAGCCAAAATCAAGCTTAGGTGTTTTGGTTCCATCACAATAGCAAGAGGACTAACAAGCTTGGATTGTTCTTACGGTGTTCATTCACCCACAAATAGCAAAGCGAAGTTTAACAAGCCTAAACAAAACAAAACAGGTTGTTTTCGGTTCCAGCTACATAGAAAGAAGAATCTTGGATTTTACTTATTTCATGTTGTGTTCTTCGGTGTTAATGCACATTGACCCCGAATTCGCAAAGTGTGTGGAATGATACCAAATTAACACAACACCGTCTTTTCACTTTCATATGCGTAGAAAGACGACGAATAAACTTTGATTGGGCTTATTTCAAATTTGGTGTTTTTGTGGTTAGAATGCACATTCACCCAAAAATCGCAGAGTGAAATGTTTCTTATCAACCAAAATCAAGCTTAGGTGTTTTGGTTCCATCACAATAGAAAGAGGACGAATAAGCCCACAAATAGCAAAGTGAAGTTTAACATGCCTAAACACAACAAAAAAGGTTGTTTTGGGTTCCAGCTACATAGAAAGAAGAATGTTGGATTTTACTTATTTCATGTCGTGTTCTTCGGTGTTAATGAACATTGATACCGAATTCGCAAAGTGTGTGGAATGATACCAAAATAACACAACGCCGTCTTTTCACTTTCATATGATTAGAAAGACGACGAATAAGCTTTGATTGGGCTTATTTCAAATTTGGTGTTTTTGTGGTTAGAATGCACATTCACCCCAAAATCGCAGAGTGAAATGTTTCTTATCAGCCAAAATCAAGCTTAGGTGTTTTGGTTCCATCACAATAGAAAGAGGGCGAATAAGCTTGGATTGTTCTTTCGGTGTTCAATCACCCAAAAATAGCAAAGCGAAGTTTAACAAGCCTAAACAAAACAAAACAGGTCGTTTTCGGTTCCAGCTACATAGAAAGAAAAATATTGGATTTTGCTTATTTCATGTCGTGTTCTTCGGTGTTAATGCACATTGACACCGAATTCGCAAAGTGTGTGTAATGATACCAAAATCACACAACACCGTCTTTTCGCTTTCATATGCGTAAAAGACGACGAATAAGCTTTGATTGGGCTTCTTTCAAAACTGGTGTTTTTGTGGTTAGAATGCACATTCACTCCAAAATCGCAGAGTGAAATGTTTCTTATCAACCAAAATCAAGCTTAGGTGTTTTGGTTCCATCACAACAGAAAGACGACGAATAAGCTTGGATTGTTCTTTCGGTGTTCATTCACCCACAAATAGCAAAGTGAAGTTTAACATGCCTAAACACAACAAAAAAGTTTGTTTTGGGTTCCAGCTACATAGAAAGAAGAATCTTGGATTTTACTTATTTCATGTTGTGTTCTTCGGTGTTAATGCACATTGACCCCGAATTCGCAAAGTGTGTGGAATGATACCAAATTAACACAACACCGTCTTTTCACTTTCATATGCGTAGAAAGACGACGAATAAGCATTGATTGGGCTTATTTCAAATTTGGTGTTTTTGTGGTTAGAATGCACATTCACCCAAAAATCGCAGAGTGAAATGTTTCTTATCAACCAAAATCAAGCTTAGGTGTTTTGGTTCCATCACAATAGAAAGAGGACGAATAAGCCCACAAATAGCAAAGTGAAGTTTAACATGCCTAAACACAACAAAAAAGGTTGTTTTGGGTTCCAGCTACATAGAAAGAAGAATGTTGGATTTTACTTATTTCATGTCGTGTTCTTCGGTGTTAATGAACATTGATACCGAATTCGCAAAGTGTGTGGAATGATACCAAAATAACACAACACCGTCTTTTCACTTTCATATGATTAGAAAGACGACGAATAAGCTTTGATTGGGCTTATTTCAAATTTGGTGTTTTTGTGGTTAGAATGCACATTCACCCAAAAATCGCAGAGTGAAATGTTTCTTATCAACCAAAATCAAGCTTAGGTGTTTTGGTTCCATCACAATAGAAAGAGGACGAATAAGCCCACAAATAGCAAAGTGAAGTTTAACATGCCTAAACACAACAAAAAAGGTTGTTTTGGGTTCCAGCTACATAGAAAGAAGAATGTTGGATTTTGCTTATTTCATGTCGTGTTCTTCGGTGTTAATGCACATAGATCCAGAAATCGCAAAGATTGTGTAATGATACCAAAATAACACCACACCGTCTTTCCACTTTCATATGCGTAGAAAGAGGACGAATAAGCTTTGATTGGGCTTATTTCAAATTTGGTGTTTTTGTGGTTAGAATGCACATTCACCCAAAAATCGCAGAGGGAAATGTTTCTTATCAACCAAAATCAAGCTTAGGTGTTTTGGTTCCATCACAATAGAAAGAGGACTAAGAAGCTTGGATTGTTCTTTCGGTGTTCATTCACCCACAAATAGCAAAGCGCAGTTTAACAAGCCTAAAAAAAAAAAACAGGTCGTTTTGGTTTCCAGCTACATAGAAGGAAGAAGTCTTGGATTTTACTTATGTCATGTCGTGTTCTTCGGTCTTAATGCACATAGACACCGAATTCGCAAAGTGTGTGTAATGATACCAAAATAACACCACACCGTCTTTTCGCTTTCATATGCGTAGAAAGATGACGAATAAGCTTGGATTGGGCTTCTTTCAAATTTGGTGTTTTTGTGGTTAGAATGCATATTCACCCAAAAATCGCAGAGTGAAATGTTTCTTAACAGCCAAAATCAAGCTTAGGTGTTTTGGTTCCATCACAATAGCAAGAGGACTAACAAGCTTGGATTGTTCTTACGGTGTTCATTCACCCACAAATAGCAAAGCGAAGTTTAACAAGCCTAAACAAAACAAAACAGGTTGTTTTCGGTTCCAGCTACATAGAAAGAAGAATCTTGGATTTTACTTATTTCATGTTGTGTTCTTCGGTGTTAATGCACATTGACCCCGAATTCGCAAAGTGTGTGGAATGATACCAAATTAACACAACACCGTCTTTTCACTTTCATATGCGTAGAAAGACGACGAATAAGCATTGATTGGGCTTATTTCAAATTTGGTGTTTTTGTGGTTAGAATGCACATTCACCCAAAAATCGCAGAGTGAAATGTTTCTTATCAACCAAAATCAAGCTTAGGTGTTTTGGTTCCATCACAATAGAAAGAGGACGAATAAGCCCACAAATAGCAAAGTGAAGTTTAACATGCCTAAACACAACAAAAAAGGTTGTTTTGGGTTCCAGCTACATAGAAAGAAGAATGTTGGATTTTACTTATTTCATGTCGTGTTCTTCGGTGTTAATGAACATTGATACCGAATTCGCAAAGTGTGTGGAATGATACCAAATTAACACAACACCGTCTTTTCACTTTCATATGCGTAGAAAGACGACGAATAAGCTTTGATTGGGCTTATTTCAAAATTGGTGTTTTTGTGGTTAGAATGCACATTCACCCAAAAATCGCAGAGTGAAATGTTTCTTATCAACCAAAATCAAGCTTAGGTGTTTTGGTTCCATCACAATAGAAAGAGGACGAATAAGCCCACAAATAGCAAAGTGAAGTTTAACATGCCTAAACACAACAAAAAAGGTTGTTTTGGGTTCCAGCTACATAGAAAGAAGAATGTTGGATTTTGCTTATTTCATGTCGTGTTCTTCGGTGTTAATGCACATAGATCCAGAAATCGCAAAGATTGTGTAATGATACCAAAATAACACCACACCGTCTTTCCACTTTCATATGCGTAGAAAGAGGACGAATAAGCTTTGATTGGGCTTATTTCAAATTTGGTGTTTTTGTGGTTAGAATGCACATTCACCCAAAAATCGCAGAGGGAAATGTTTCTTATCAACCAAAATCAAGCTTAGGTGTTTTGGTTCCATCACAATAGAAAGAGGACTAAGAAGCTTGGATTGTTCTTTCGGTGTTCATTCACCCACAAATAGCAAAGCGCAGTTTAACAAGCCTAAAAAAAAAAAACAGGTTGTTTTGGTTTCCAGCTACATAGAAAGAAGAAGTCTTGGATTTTACTTATGTCATGTCGTGTTCTTCGGTCTTAATGCACATAGACACCGAATTCGCAAAGTGTGTGTAATGATACCAAAATAACACCACACCGTCTTTTCGCTTTCATATGCGTAGAAAGATGACGAATAAGCTTGGATTGGGCTTCTTTCAAATTTGGTGTTTTTGTGGTTAGAATGCATATTCACCCAAAAATCGCAGAGTGAAATGTTTCTTAACAGCCAAAATCAAGCTTAGGTGTTTTGGTTCCATCACAATAGCAAGAGGACTAACAAGCTTGGATTTTTCTTACGG
>NW_028112824.1:0-21075 GCF_964234715.1 Podarcis melisellensis
TCACTTTCAAAAACACTAGTGGAGATTTTACAGTTTAGATTGCTAATGAATTTTTTTAAGTGTTAGAAATTTCAAAATATTTGTTTTGGAAGCATTGGCATTGTGTATAATGTATATGATGATATACATACTGAAAGGATATTTAAAACTATAGACTGTGTGCCAGTCTTGTAAAATTAATGCTATGTGTGTCACCACTGATTCCCAGAAGGGCCAAGATATTATCTAGGATGAGAAAGAGTAGGTTAGACTATCAGATAACTGAAGACCTCATCATGCTAATATTTCTTCATAACTGCATTCTATGACTGATAGTGCAGACATTCGACAATCTCATGTTCTTGATTACAGTGGTTCTGTAAAGCCACAGGATTCAAGTATCTCAGCTTCGGGTTGCAATCCTGTATTAACTTATCTGGCAATATGTCTCACTGAGAGGAGCTCACTTTTGACAGATATACATAGGATTGTGCTGTCATTCTGAATTTTAATTAAAGATACTTAGTACCAGTTTGCATTTGACCCTACCACGTTGAACAAGAAAAGTAGAACCATATACTTCAGTTGAGAGTCTATTTTTAATGATTTCTGGTTGTTTCTATACAAGACTGCTTCATCAGTGCTTAGGCCCTGCTCTTCAGCAGTCTGGTAGAAGAGGAATTAAAACACCTCTGCAGCAGTTTCCTTGCATGCTTTTGTGTTTATTTCTTTATGTATATTATTTAAACCACTGTCTTATATTCCACCAAGATTAATTTTCAAAATTTGGTTAACAAAGCTAGCAACACTTAAAAACTCAAAACTATCGAAAGAGGGGGCTTTGCCCTGCCAGACTTAAAGTTGTACTATGAAGCCGCAGCTTTCTGCTGGCTAAAAGACTGGCTACTTCTGGAGGACACGGATGTGTTGGATTTGGAAGGTTTTAACAATGCATTTGGATGGCATGCATATTTATGGTATGACAAGGTTAAGATCAACAAGGTCTTTAAGAACCATATTGTCAGAAAAGCAATATTTAATGTCTGGACAAGATACAAAGACTTATTAGAAAACAAAACACCGAGGTGGCTGTCACCTTTGGAGGCCAAGGCCCGAAAAAGACCCAATATGGAGGCCAATTGGCCAAAATATTGGGAAATACTAGAAAGGGATGGAGACAATTGGAAACTGCAGAGTTTAGAGAAAATGAAAGATAAAGTGCGAGACTGGTTACACTATGCTCAGATTAAGGAAGTGTTTAAGATTGATAAAAAGTTAGGATTCCAGGTGGAGAAATCGAAACTGGAGACAGAACTGCTAGAACCTAAGACTAAGGTACTTTCAAAAATGTATAACTTGCTGCTGAAATGGAACACACAAGACGAATTGGTTAAATCGGCTATGATAAAGTGGGCCCAGGATATTGGGCACAACATTATGTTTGAGGACTGGGAAAGGTTATGGACTACCGGGCTGAACTTCACAGCATGTAATGCTCTGAAGGAAAATGTAATGAAAATGATATATAGATGGTACATGACCCCAGTGAAATTGGCTAAAATATACCATTCGTCTGATAACAAATGTTGGAAATGTAAGGAAAATGAAGGAACATTCTTTCACCTCTGGTGGACCTGCCCTAAAGTGAAGGCCTTTTGGGAAATGATATATAATGAGTTAAAAAAGGTATTTAAGTATACCTTCACCAAGAAACCAGAGGCCTTCCTTCTGGGCATGGTCGGCCAGAACGTGTTAAAGAAGGATAGAACATTTTTTATGTACGCTACAACGGCGGCAAGGATACTTATTGCTAAGAGCTGGAAAACACAAGATCTACCAACACTGGAAGAATGGCAGATGCAGCTGATGGACTATATGCAACTGGCTGAGATGACTGGCAGAATCCGCGACCTGGGAGAGGAGAGGGTTGAAGAAGACTGGAAGAAATTTAAGATTTATTTACAAAAGTATTGTAATTTGGTTGAATCCTAACAAGGAAGCCAGAGCAGAAATAACTGTCTACCATTAAATTATAATTTTTTATTTGAGTTTAACCTAAACATTGCACTTAAGAGTATAAACAAGATGATAATTTGCTTGGAAAAATTCGTTTTTAATGATGAGAGTGGAAGCGGGAGACGTGAGGGAGTCCGCAATAGAATGAAAAGATGTTATGAAACCTATTTTGTTTGTTAAATATGTATCTGTAAAAAATCTTAATAAAAATTTTTATAAAAAAAAAAAAATAAAAACTCAAAACTATCTTTAAAATCAGCATTAAAATTCCCTGACCATCATTCTTTCTGGCAGAAGGATGATCCAGGCTCATGGACTTCCATGAAGCTTCTTGTTTTGCCTTAGAATTGAGTAAATGGCTCATTTTAGCTGCTCTGGTCTGTCTCCTTAAGGAATTCTACCTATACAATCATATGCATGTATATGAGGAAATGAGTCTCATTATGGTTGTTGTTGTTGTTGTTGTTGTTGTTGTTGTTGTTGTTATTATTATTATTATTATTATTATTATTATTATTATTTAAATTTCCTACCCATCCTCCAAAAGGAGAAATGACTTAATGTGTGGCTTTCTTCTGAGAGGAAGGGACACCTCCTCTTCACTATGCTGGGATAGCTCAGTTGGTAAAGCATGATACTCTTAATCACAGAGTCATGGGTTCAAGCACCACGGTGGAAAAAAGACTCCTGCATGTTATTCTAAAGCAGCAATGCGGCAGCAAGCAAAGGCTATAGCAGCCAAGTCTGCTGCTTGTGGCTGGAAAGCCAAACAGGAAGTTTGTGACTGTTGCCATGGGAACAAAGGGGCAGTCCATTCTGTACTGAGCACCGGATGTTAGCTCAGTGGGTTTGTCATATGACCTGTACAGGACGTACATGGGAGGAGTTTATTCTAACTGCTGATGAGTGCAGACATGTTTTCTCTGTACTGAAGTAAAAGACAGGAATAAAAGATGTAAATAGATTTTTGTCTGCTTCTTTCCCCTCCCTGGGGACACCAAAGGGGAGAGAGGAGCAGTTGGTGTGTTTTCCTCACAGCCTGAGGAAAATCGCCGGAACGGACCTCGAGTATGTTTATTCCTGCCGGGAGTCGCCGGAGGGAGGTCTAAGGAATTCAGCCGGTGCCTGAACAGATAGGCACATACCTCAAGACGGGCTAGAATTCCAACAGTGGTAGCAGACGCCGGTTGCTGTTTTCATCGACCTCTGCATCAAGGAGTGGCCTCCATGGAAGCCTGAGGTGAGAAAGCTGATTCTCTGCAGCCAGAAGCTGACCAGAGGAATCTGATAGCCAAGCAACGGAGCCCAGGTATGAGATTTTTGGGCTTAGAAGTGTGAATGCAGATTGAGTTATTCTCTGCTTCACGGGGAGAAACGTTTGGGAAAAACAGCTCCAGTCAAAAGAGAAACCGCATTCCAAACATTCCTGTGGTTAATCCTGTCCAAGGGATGGAATGCACTGTTGCTAAGCGACGCCCTTCAGTGAAGGCCATGCCTCAGAGAGGAGAAGTGAAAGTTAAAATGGAATGTTTTGTCTTCAGAGTCTGAAGAGCTCTTGGAAATTTCCAATGCAGCCAGCGTTCAGAGCTGCCAGGTGGCACAGAGTGTAAACAAGCCAGCTATTGGATTTTAGAGGCTTGTGTTTGAGAGTCAGTGCAAGGACTCAAAATGGATGCCAAGAGGGGGGGAGGCCTGCCTACTCCAGACCTTCTGACCAGTGACAATTATGCATCTTGGTCTATCAAGATGAAGGCCTTGCTGCAGAATCAGAGACTGTTTGGGGTGATTGAGAACCCCATTCCAGCAGCACCAACGCGTGCTTGGGAGTCACAGGATGTGAAGGCCAGAACGGCTATAATTCTGTGCGTGTCAGATTCGCAGTTGATCCACATACAAGATTTAGACCACGCGAAACATGTTTGGGACACGCTGAGAAGGACACATCAGAGAGATGCAGGTTCTTCAGCGTTGCTGTATTTTGAGAAGCTGACCAACCTGAGGCTTGCGCCTGATGGAGATGTTCAAGCGCACCTGACGGAAATGAAATTTCTGCGTCAACAGATGGTGGAACGCAATTTCCGTTTGCAGGAGGAAGTGTTTTGCTTCATGGTGATCAACAGCCTGAATCGGACTTACAAAACGGTTGCCAGTCAGCTGGGGTCTCTCCCAGCAGCGGATTTGACTTCGGAGAGGGTCTTTGCCGTGGTTCTTTGTGAACATGACAGACTTGCCGCCCTGGAAGTGAAGGACAGGGGGAGACAAGAACGGAGTTCTAACACCCCCACTGCTGTTGCTACTGGAGGAGACGCTGTAGCTTTAAACGTTGTCCGATGCTACAATTGTGACCAGATTGGGCATCTTCAGCGGTACTGCAAGAAGCCACGTAAGAACAGAGGAGCTAAGGCGAGCTCCACAAAGTCTGAGGCGTCAGACAAAGGTCACACCAAGCCAAAGGCAAAGACTGCAAAAGCTTTGATGTCGCTAAAAGCCACACCAGAGGTGGGAAACTTCTTTGTCCTAGACACGGGCGCGACGGTTCACATGACAGGACACAGAGGATTATTTTCTACGTTTGAGAAGCAAAGCTTCGCTGTACAACTAGCCAACGGTCAAAAGCTGGAAGCGACCGGAATTGGGACTGTGTATCTTAAAAGTCTGAACTTGACTATAAGCAATGTTTATTTGGTTCCAGAGTTGAAGTATAATCTGCTCAGCGTTTCGCAGATTGCCAAGAAGGGACTAAAACTGTCCTATGATGATCAGAAATGCGAGATCTACAAAGATGGAGAGTTGTATCTTTCTGCCAAAGAGAAAGATGAACTGTATTTGTTGACTTTTGATCAAAGTGATTACATGAAATGTAATTCTTGTGATTCTAACATGATTTCTTTTGCAGGTGTAGCCAAGGAAAACGCCAAGCAGGTGACCTCGAGGGTCAACAAGGCATTTCAGCGGGTGTATGCTGATGTGATTGGTCCTCTAGCACCTTCTAGAGGCAATGCAAAGTATTACCTAATATGTGTTGATTCTTTTACAGGTTTTGTCTGGATTTATCTTTTGGAGAGACCGAAAGAAGCCTTAGAAAGGTTTAAAGAGTTTTGTGACAAAGTTAAAAATATGCATGATGCTGACATAGATTGTCTTTGCACAGACGAGAAGCCAATTTTTCTTTTACAGGAGTTCCAGAGGTTCCTGAAGAAGAAAGGGATAAGACACAAAATTGCTAGTTCCGAACAAGCTTGGAACAAATGTGTCTGTAGTAGAGTGAACAAAGAATTGCAAAAGGGAATGCATGCGCAATTGCTAAGTTCACATCTGCCACATGAGTACTGGGCTGAATCGCTGATGTCATATTGTTACACGTGGTTGAGAAAGTTTTCAAAAGAGTTGGGATGTTCTCCTTTTGAGAAACTGTACCACAGAAAACCTTCTGTTGCCCATTTCAAGGTTTTTGGGTCTCATGTGAGGACAGAAGCTCCAGGTGGAGTAAAGAATGCCAGAGGCATTTTTGTGGGTTATGAAAAAGGTCTCTACAGAGTAATTCTGTCTGAATCTGGTCAGGTGATTCTCACAAAATTTCTAGAGAGTGCTCCTGAACAGGAGAGAGTGATTGTTCCAACATTTCCCACAGGTGATGATGATTCTGATGATGATGATGATGAGTTTGATCTTATTGAGTTCAGTAGTACTGATGATGACAGCGATAGCTCAGATAGCTCAGTTGTCACAGTCATTGAGAGGAAATCTCACAAAATGACTAGACCCTCAGAAGAGGAGGATGAACCACTGATTAAGCTTAGTACTGGTTCTCCAGAGAGTTCAGAGGCTGAACCAGAAATCAAAGAAGAGCAGCACCTCTTACGTAGGTCTGAGAGAGCAACGAAGGGTGTACCACCCAAGAGGTATTCACAAGAGTTTGCTAACTTATATGTTGCTGTTGTAAACGACCAAGGTCAAATTGAAGCTGTGTCCGAGTCAGAGACAAAGGCACAACAGAGAGTTGCTAACCAAGGTAATGCAGAAGCACTCATTCCTTGGAAGTCACACAACCAGAGAGGTACATTGGTAAAACCAGTGGCGGGTAGTTCCAAGGGTGGAACTGAAACAACAGGGGAGTGTTATAAGTATAACAACTGTTTGTTTTCTTCTCTGGATGACGCTTTGCTCGCAGCACGCATTGATACTTTAGGGGGAGTATGTTATTCTAAAGCAGCAATGCGGCAGCAAGCAAAGGCTATAGCAGCCAAGTCTGCTGCTTGTGGCTGGAAAGCCAAACAGGAAGTTTGTGACTGTTGCCATGGGAACAAAGGGGCAGTCCATTCTGTACTGAGCACCGGATGTTAGCTCAGTGGGTTTGTCATATGACCTGTACAGGACGTACATGGGAGGAGTTTATTCTAACTGCTGATGAGTACAGACATGTTTTCTCTGTACTGAAGTAAAAGACAGGAATAAAAGATGTAAATAGATTTTTGTCTGCTTCTTTCCCCTCCCTGGGGACACCAAAGGGGAGAGAGGAGCAGTTGGTGTGTTTTCCTCACAGCCTGAGGAAAATCGCCGGAACGGACCTCGAGTATGTTTATTCCTGCCGGGAGTCGCCGGAGGGAGGTCTAAGGAATTCAGCCGGTGCCTGAACAGATAGGTACATACCTCAAGACGGGCTAGAATTCCAACACTGCATAGCAGGGGGTTGAACTAGATTACCGTATTTTTCACTCTATAAAATGCACTTTCCCCCTCCTAAAAAGTAAGGGGAAATGTGTGTACGTCTTATGGAGCGAATGCAGGCTGCGCAGCTATCGCTGAAGCCAGGAGAGCAAGAGGGATCGGTGCGCACCGATCCCTCTTGCTCTCCTGGCTTCAGCGAAAGCCATGTAAAGCCTCTTGAGCACAGCTGGAGCACTCCTGCCTCTTCGCTCAAGAGGCTTTGTGTTGCTTTCTTGTTTCTTGTTTTCCTCCTCTAAAAACTAGGTGTGTCTTATGGTCGGATGCGTCTTATAGAGCGAAAAATACGGTACCCATGTGGTCCCGCCCAACTCTACAATTCTATGATTCTAACTGATAAAACACCAGTAAAAGATATTTAAAACAATTAAAACCATTTAAGACATGTAAAATAATCACCTACTCTCAAAGCTGATAATTTCAAGGAAAATTACAGTATCTTTCAGTATCTTTCTGCCATCCAATGCTAGGATAAAATGAAAATGTTTGAAATTGCCTCCTGAAAGCTAATAATGAAAGACACAAAGCAGCCTCATCAGGGAGGACATTCCACAAATAAGGAACCACTACTGAGCAGGACTCGTCATGAGTCGGTACTAACCAGGCATAATTCAGGTGGCAGCAACAGGGGCTCACTTGCCAATTGTAGGGCGTGGCATGGTTGATCTTGGGAAAGGCATTCCTTTACCTACTTGGATCCCAAGCCATTTAGGAATCCATATGCCAGTACTAATACCTTGGATTGAGCCTGGTAGCTTACTGGCAACCAATGCAGTGTTTTCAGACTGGTAAAACATGGTACCATCAGGCTTCCCCACTTACCAACCTAGTACACTGGTTGCAGCCTCCAGACTATCTTCAAAAGTGGTTCTTGAATGCATAGCATGTTACTGTTGTTCAGGTAGGACGTGACTAAAGCTTGAGACATGGTTAGCCAAGTCTAGGAAGGATCATAGCTGGTGAAGCAGCCAAAGCTGGGTGTTTGCACTTCTAGTCACAGAAGCTACTTTATTTATTTCAACAATTTGTATACCATTTAATCAGAGTAAACTCTAAGCAGCATACAAGAGACACAATACAATACGACTACAAATAAGTTAAAACTATAAACTCAGAATTCAATTGAAAAGCCTCCTGGAATAATTTTTTTTAAAGTATTCAGTAAGCTGTGGGAGTTCAACAGGAAGGGGGGGGCTGTCTGACCCCAGCTGGAAGGGAATTCAACAAAATTGGGCCCACTATACTGAACACATGGCTACTTGTGAATATTCCCTTTGGAGTCACTCCTTCAGGGTTGCCACCCTCTGAATGGTGATCCTCTGCCCATGGCTAGCTTTTTAATGTCTCCCAATACAGCTAGCTATCAATCACTGGGAGCTAGGACCTGATGTTTCCACTCCTCACTCAAACATGCCTTTACAATTCTATCTCCCTCCTCTAGCACAGCTCTTTCGCTTTCTCTCACAAAGTCCAGGCACCAATGGCTGCTTCTCAGAAGAATGGCACATATTCCTTGCTATTGCATCTCCTCTGTTTGGACTAAGTCTAATGGGTCTGCTACTTGCTGCTGCTCCTTCTGAGGCTTATGTTCAGGTCTTACTCCCATATAAGTGTGCATAGGATGATAAATAGTCTGTGTTCAGTCCTCATCTCCCAACAGACCACTGTGTGAAACCTATTTCTCCCAGTTTAAGCAACGTTGCCAGTGAAGGCATAGGTAATTTTTTAAAAAAGGATCTAATTGTATGTTTCATCAAGTTAAATCTATAAAAAGGTGAATATCCTTGTGGACATTTCGAGACTGAAGCAGGTATTATTGATAGAAAATAACTTTGATATTCAGAAGGGCAGACCACTTGATAATATAGCAGTCTCTTCTGACCTAAAAACTGCTTAATTGAAAGCAGAGATTGACTTTTCAATTGGTTGGTTTTTACCAGTTTGAATTTACCCTAAGGTTAACCCCTCCCTTTTCTTCTTTTCTTTTTCACAAAACTTGCCATAACATCTTCAGGAGTTTTGAGCTTTATTTACTTTATTCCACATTTTAAAAACCCCCAAACACTTACAAAGGAATGTAATGCTCCTTAAAAGTCTGTTGCATGAATTGCCTGACCCCAGAACTAAAGGCAAAGGTGTTAATCTGCTCATCAGAACAGCCTCACTTCCTGCAGCACTTTTATAATAGACAATAGAACAAAACCTAACAAATGACCAAAAGAAACCTTAATAGGCTGACGAGTTCATAGTAAAAGGGAATATGGCTAAAGGCTATAGAATGATCTTGTTCCCTATAACATTGCAGACTTATAGAAAACACTTCAAATAAGATAATAGGAGGCTTCAAAGAGGATTAGAAAATTTGTTATTACATTTATAACATGAATGGATAAAGTCCAAGTAAAAATACAATACCACTGATTAGGAACTTTATTAAGGGAAATGGCGAAAATATTACACATTTCAGTTACATAAACATTCACCCTGGAAGATACACAAAAGCACACACAATGCCTGTCCTACTAAATGACCTAAAATTATTGAATCAAAATACTGTATTAAAGAGATGTGAGTGCTGGAGAAAAGAACTTGTTTGGCCAGTTGTGAACCACAGACATTGTCTTTCTTATCTGCTATAGAGCACAGAGTAAAGCTGTTTGATCATTATAAGGCAAGAGTGGGGAACTGGATCCAGCCAGCGGACCAGGTCCTTAACCCCCCATCTGCCACAGTCAAAATTTGTCAGGTGAGTGGGGCTGTCCACCTGTCAAACACCCAGCACAATGGCATCAGGTAATATGATAATTTAAGCATTGATAATCTGCTGATTGTTGAGACTTCAAGACACCATGTTATACTGCCAGGTGAGTGGCATATGGATGTGGCTTGGCCAAAATGGCCTGGCAGACCAAATGGGAAGCTTGGGAGACCTCATTAGTCCCAAGAGCCAGAGGTTCTCCACATGACAAGTCTATGTCTACTCACAGCACAGAACTGGAAAGGACTTGAACATCTACACGTCACTCAATGGAGACAGAATGTATGGACAATTGCCTTATCTGAACAACTGACAAAAAGGATGCATGCCTTGAACAATATATCTGATGTGGACAATTTTATCAAAATATGGTACCCCTTTATAAAATATTTGAACAAGCTCTCTGATGACTGGCACTAATGAAGGCTTATAACAAAATCTGATACAGTACATTAAACTTCTGTTCCAGCGAGTGAAATTGGGGGAAGTTTAATGCTTTGTTCATATTTTGCTGGAAAAAAATTATTTAAAAAGAAAGAAAAGTCTATATGCACAACACTTTATCATAACTACGTATGTCAAACTACCACAAGTATATACAACCACTAAGACACATTTCACAAATTTAGTAAGCATTTTATACATATAACAATCATATTGAAGTTACATGTTTCAAACACAAGGCTTTCACAAATGTGAAGCAACAGCCAACTGTCCTTTATTTATGATTAACACAAGACATTTCTCTTTTATTTTCTTATTTTCACCCATACTGTTTAAACTGCACACAAACCCAGAACTCTACTTTAATTAAAAACGACACAGCAATAAATTGCATCTGGCACATATTCAATTCAATTCAATTTTCAATTCAAATTGTAATACAAAATATACAACAAAATCCAGTTCACTGGCTAACTGAGCTGCAGGTACTGTAGTTTGGTTAACTACAACCACGTTTACTATCAAACTGATTCCTGCTGATGGCAACAAAACCACAATACAATTTTGTATTTTTAGCATTTTATTTATTTGTTTCTTTTCTATAACTAAAATAACAGCTAATCACAATTTGTAGCCATTTCCAAAAAGAAACATGTCATTTGAAGTAATGCATATTATCATATAATACCTGCAGATTATGTTTTATGCAGTACCAAAGTTGTGTCACTTGAATAAAATTTTAACTTTTATTTCAATAGTCTCACTAATGCCAGTCCACAGAGCCAGTGCTTTATCTTTGTTTTCCAGAATAAAAGTAAAAGGTAAAGGGACCCCTGACCATTAGGTCAAGTCGTGACCGACTCTGGGGTTGCAGCGCTCATCTTGCTTTATTGGCCGAGGGAGCCGGCGTACAGCTTCCGGGTCATGTGGCCAGCATGACTAAGCCGCTTCTGGTGAACCAGAGCAGTGCACGGAAACGCCATTTACCTTCCCACTGGAGTGGTACCTATTTATCTACTTGCACTTTGACGTGCTTTTGAACTGCTAGGTTGGCAGGAGCAGGGACCAAGCAACGGGAGCTCACCCCGTTGCAGGGATTCGAACTGCCGACCTTCTGATCGGCAAGTCCTAGGCTCTGTGGTTTAACCCACAGCACCACCCATGTCCCGTTTTCCAGAATAGCACAGCAATAGTAATTTTGTGGGTTTTATGTACAGGGGCAGCAAGGCCACAAAGATAGATATGGAGATGGAGATGGAGATGATAGAGATAGATAGAGATGGAGATAGATAGAGATAGAGAGGTGTGTGTGTGTATAACACAGAAAGAAAAGGCATGAAGCTTCATCACTCACAAATGAGGTCAAGGTCCTATTGTCCAAAGAGAGGGAAATAACTAAGCCAGCCCCATCATGTGCAGTGCTCCACATGCTTCATTTTCTTAAATATCAAGAGCTCTCTGGGGGCTCATGCCATAAGGACACTGAGACCATGTTTGCAGAAAAGTATCATACATACATGCAGAGGGTTTTCTGGAACCCTGTCAATAAATCTCCCCCTGCTCCTTCTTCTTAATTGTTAAAATAATTCAGCATCTTCCTGAGTTTGTATCTGATTGAATTGGGGCAGGGGGCACATTTGCTCTTTCAGCTTCATTTCATTTTTTTAAAAAAGTGAATTTAAGAGAATGCATAATTTTTAAACTGTTTAAAACTGTTAATGGAAAATGTAAATAGATAAAATCTTAACAGTGGTTGAATTTGAATATTAATTTTCTACCATGGAATCCTTGCCATGTGTACTCAGAAGTACTATTGGATTCAATGGGTCTTATTTCTAGTTAACTACTGTTAGGACTGCAACCTTACCCATAAAAAATGAGCAAGATATAAGTGAAGCTAAAATAATCAAACTGGTTATTTTAGACACAGAAATTTAGAGGTTTACTTTTTATTCTTCCTTCTTATGCATAGCCATAATTGACTGAGTACCATCAAATAGTCCTACATTAAAGAAACTTCTTGTATGATACAATAACAAATGAAAACGGTGTCAACAAATCACTTGCCTGATTACCAACTCTTATTTACAATAAAAACTATTCACTAAAAATAGGCACAAAAATTAACTTCCACTCAGAAGTAAACTTCAGTTTAAATTGCAGCAATTACATCTTTAGCTCTCCTATTTATGTAGTGCACTGATACTTGCTCACTTGAAAAGGTGGTACGTACAAGTTAAATATGAAGCATAGACTATGTCACTGGTTTCTGCAAATGATTTGTTACTTATTCAGATCAGTTAAAGAAACACCACAGCAACTATTTTTAACCCCCAAACCACTTCCGCGAAGGAAGAATATCAGCAATTTGCACTTTTACAATGGAGTTATGAAATGTTGGTCTGTCACATGTCTTTGCTATCAGGGTTAATTCTAGTTAACTATCCTTTACCTTGTCAGCTCCTAAATTGTGGAGATTACTTAAATTTTCATATCAGCTTTGTAAGAAGTGCAGCTGAGTATTGATCTTGGAGGAGGAATATCAGTTTACTGAAGGCAGCTTAATTGCTTTTTGAAGGCCATTGCATTGCTGTAGGGAATAAGCTGGTTTTCTTAAACTGTCCTCTACTACATTTCTATTGGGAAACATAGCTCAATTGCTGAGTACATGCTTTGCATCCAGACAGTTCCAGCCTCAATCCCTGACACCTGGCAAAGACCCATATCCGAAACCAGGAAGAGCTACTGCTCAGCAGTGGACAATACAGTGTCACGTGGAACGATGATCTGACTTTGCCTAAGGCAGCTTCTGATACCTTTACATAAAGCATAGCAATTCACTAGGTGACGGCAATGTTTGATGCTACCATGCCTTTCTATTTTTAATCATGCAATATGATACTATTGTACAACATTATCGTGACATTATTATATCCTGCTTTAACAAACACCTTGATTAAACATCTTGGCTTAACCTCTGTGTATATATTTAATTAAACCCCCACTTCACCTCTGTATTTTTTACATCATGAAAACACTGCACAATTTAAATGTTCTGTTCTGTTGACACATCTTATTTACATGGCAGCTAATAAATCTCTTCTCTCAATGCCCCTGCATATATTATGAACTCGCTCACTATTAGTGCCAACGTTTCAGAGATGATGGCACTAAATATTTTCCTCTAGGCAAAATATCATCAGACACATCATGGGTTTCAAAGTATCCCTAAAAAGGCAGCTTCTGAGATAAAAAGACTCATTTGTTTGCTTAAATCAAAAGTTGTAGTGGATTAACTAAACTTTGAAATAAAATGGCGTGTAGTGGTAAACAAATCAGATCTGCACTCAAGAGAACCACATGACTACACCTGCACAGTCAGTAGCAATGTTCATGTGTTTTATTCACAGTTGCTTTCTTCCACCTCTTCTGTGCTGCAAGCCAACCTATTTTTAGAGCAGGTGGAGTTGGAGAGTGCTGTTCAAGAAGAAATCAAAGGTCCCACTAGGCATCTGCCACGTTTGTTTGCTGTAGAAACACCAAATTATGGCACTTAAAGACTAACCACTACATTGTTGTATATGAGTCTGGATCCAGATACTTAGGTGATTTGGTGATTTAAGTGAACTTTGACCAATGAAACCTTATGCTAAAATATATGTGCTGGACTTTACTGTGCCATTCACATCTCCAAACCCCAGCCAGGCATTCTTAAAATGTATTTTTTATATTTGTTTGTTACAACTCTAGTGTGGGACACACATTTCTATGCATTTCTGAAACCAAATTTCCGAGGTTCAGGAGTGAGCAACACAATGATGGTAGGTGAATTACTCTAGTCTTGTGTCTGGGAAGCTCTATCCTCTACAGCCCTGGCAGTATTGGGCATGAGGACAGGCTGCTGTAAGGCTGGCAGAGGTAGCCCAGATACATTTAATCAAACACACAGGCATAGCACATGAGGAACTTTGAGAAACTAAGTCTAGATAGCAGAATGCCCTCATTAGGCACCTGGGAGGGAGAAACTGATATGAGTATAGAGCTGCTCCAGAAAAAAAACCAGGTTTTATTGCTAAAGTTAAAAAAGGCACACTGTAAGGCAAATTACTGAAGGCTTGTCCCAGAAGAGAGGAAGGGAGAAAAAGATATGGATAAAGAGAAAGATGAGGTGGCTACAAGCCAAGAGTAGAAATGCTGTGATGCTTCAATGTAAGTGGGGGAAAGGGAAGGGAAAGTGGTATAAACTGGAAAGTGGATAGAAAGAGAGAAGAAATAATAGGAATGGAAGAAGAGCGAAAGATTTTATCATGTTTAACATGTTACCTAGTTGCCATAGGCAACTAGGGATTTCATCCAGGTGAGTGAGTGGGGAGGATGGAAGAGGAAGATCATCACTGATCTAGGAGTCCAACAACTTTGCTTTCGAAAAACAAAAAAGCACAGTGGAAACTGAAAGGGAAATTTCAAGGTGAACAAAAGATAGAGGTTGCCTGTAATTTTCTGAATAGAGGGATACATGACTCTTGGTTGGTCTGTTTTGGTACTAACTGGAAGGTTATGTAAGTGCTTAGGGCTCTCAGTAGTAATCGATAAGCAATTGGGTGTTGCCTTGATTGGTTTAGAAAACTGAGGACTTTGTAGCCAAGGCATCGAGGCGAAGATGCTCATTTGCCCTTATCACCAAAAAGTAGGAACTAGTCCTTCAAACAGATGATAACTTGGTTCAGACAATGCAGACAACATGGCAATTATGAGCAAAGGTGGTAGCATAGGGACAAAATGTAGATGAGCTGGTATTCTATTGTAACTTTTAAAAAAACAAACAAACAAACACCTGAAACTACATAGCTGATGGGTACTGAGAAACATAGCTTGGAAGTCTGTTTGAAAATGGTTTCAACACAGACTGCTTGCAAACTTCAAAGTGATGGCAGCCACACCTTTACCAGCCTCATACCTCAACATGGTACACAGGACAAGAAGTCGCTGTAATGGCCATGAGAATCAATAGGACAGATGTGTATGACCTTATCTGAGCAGAAAATTTAAAATAAATTTGTTAACTGCTTAAGTTAAAAGTAATTTGGTAGTCCAAAGCTTTGTTTCCATTACAAGACAGATATTTTGTGAGCATTCTAGAAATGAAGACTAATAATTCATATATATAATCCAACCACAGAATATGATTTGAACCATAATCTCCATTAAATGTGAGTTCACTGGACTTTACACACTACAGTAAAATAATTGCATTCAGTTGTACTTGCACTCTCTCTTATGGGACTTCCTGTTGTATCCAGGATTGCTACCCAAGTGTCCTGGTGTTTACAGTTAGACAAGGGAAAAGATATAAAGTGAAGAGGAAAGAGGATTTTAGCAAAGTTGTCAAGTTTTATATATGTCTACCATAATAGCTTATGCTAGCTTGGCTGTTGCTTTCCATTTAAATCAGATTGGTAGAGGAAATCTACCCCCTCACCCCTTATATTTATTATTTCGACAAAACAGATTTAAATACAGACTTAGAAAAGAAAAAAGGAATCAACATTTAAGTATTATAGATTTTTTCAAATGTAAACAGCTCTGATGACTTAGTTATCAAAGCACTGAAAAGAAAAACAAATCCATGTGCCATACACTGCTTTTCTGTAATTTACATTAGGGTAAACTTTAAAAAAATCAGTTTCATAGTACAATAAATAATGAGAATACTATTTGGTATTAATCTATCATTAAATACTAGTAAGTAAAGCACATATTCTTGCACTAGATGTGCTTATCTATTACGTACAGAACAAATATAAAGTAAGAATCAGAAAATTGAATACCACCCTAAGGACAATCCTGCTTCTGGTAATAACTTAGAGATACAAAATGAGCTCATTCATATGAATATAGTGCTTGCACCAATTGTAGTATAAGAAGTAGTGAGTGATTCAACATCAGTACCATTATAAGAATGCTTTCCAGATAATCCATCCAAATTTTATCTCAAGTAAATTGAATTTTGTCAGTTGAATTTACTTAGGAAAAAAATATATACTGATAGAATTCTACTTAAGAGAAATATCTACTGTTGATAACACTGGATCATTCACATTTTTAATATAAATTGTGGGAAAGTGTGGGGAGGATGGCATGGGCAAGTCTATTACAAGCTAGGCCTAAATGTCAATGGAGTTCAGGGTTTAGTTCAGTTCTGGGATCAGAAGACAAACTCTCAGTTTGCCTTTACAAGTCACCCAATTATAAATTTTATAATTACCTTTAAGACAGTCCCCTTCCCAATTATCACGAGAAAGACAAACTAGCTTTATGTGATCTGGATGATAACTACTCTTTAACTTTGTGAAATAATTTGAAGGCTTTTTACCATGTTTTGTTCAAGAACACAAGCAACTTGCCTGATCTATCCATCTCCCCATCGGTTACCCACCTACACATGAAGAGTTTTATGCAACTAAGGCATACATTAGGGACTTACTGGACCATCCCTCATGGATTTTTTTAGTTTTAAAATTATTTTTGACTAAGTGTAAGGCCCTTTCTTTCTACAAAAGCCTTTCCCCTCCTTTTAAATGTCTTTCTCAAAAAATGCATCAACATTCTGTAGGTTATTAATAAATAAGGTAAGTGCCTTAAGTGAGAATCTTAATTTAACATTCACTATCTACTCTGAGACTATAATGTTCAATTAATTAGAAGAGAAATATATATACGCTGAAAAAGATATACAGTATACTGTTACTCATTTATTCCTTGAAAATACATCTAGTTTAACACTAAAGTAAAATTTCAGAAGGCTAAGAATGTATTTTGGACAAAGATCTATAATGGCCTCATTCACACAATATGGTAAGTCAACCTGTTGCTTACTGGGATGGCACTCTGCTTCTTCCTGGTCCTTTTGCTCCTGTACTGCACTGAGCTAAGCCAAGGTTTGGCATACTGTGTCATCTGAAATGGGTTAAGCTCAATCATCACTAACCATGAGCTGTAAACTATATGCTTCCAATGTTTGTGATTGTGTATCTCATAGGAAGCTGCATTTCATGTGCAGGAAATAAAGCTGAACCATGTTCTATAAAACTTGTCATATTTTGTGTCGTTTCTTCAGGCTAATATTTTCTAAACTGGCTGGCAACAGGTATCCAAGAGGAATATTTCCCAGTCCTACCTGAAGAACTCAGGGAAATAACCTGGGAGTTTTACATGCAATATATGTGATCTACTATAACGCTACAACTCCATCTCAGGTTTTAATTCCACAGACATACTCACAGTATTTGTGTTTCTTATAGTAAGCACTTTTACAGTTATCATAATTTTTCAACTGAAAATATGCAGAAATGTGTGTTTTATTTATCTGTTCTCTGTATTTTCTGCAGGAATTTGCTTCATGACTTTTGCTTTATTTAGAACACATTCTATTTCCAAAATTTATTTGAATTTTAAAGATGATTCCAATGTTAAAAGAGCTAGAAAGAGTCTTTAGTAGTTTTTTCAGTCAGAACTGAAAGTGAAGGATACTTTATTCAGGGTCAGCTACCTACCTACATCTTTAAGGAAAACCTTTCCTGTTTAAAACATCTCCCTTTTACTCTCAGGAGCTTTCAACATTATGGCAAGTCAGCAGAAAGTGGATCTGGCAGAGATTTGTGCATCTAGTTTTCATGCTTCAAGTATAATATCCAGGAAAGGCATTCTCACATTTTATCACATGAGGAGATACACACATTCTTACCTCAGATTGAAACCCAACATGAGACCCACTTTCCTTCTTTTAACATACTGTATAACCAAAGCCCTTCTTAAAGTAAGAACTTCATCCTACATTTTATAAAGCAGATTGAGCAAATGTTAGTGTTTGTATTATGGTTGGATTAAATAAGATACCTAAAAACTAAAATCATAGTTTCCAAATATCACATTTAAAAACCATATTAGAAAAAAGTCATCTTGTTACCATGCAATACCAACCCCCTCCATTACACCAAGCTTGCAAACGCTTTGTTACACTTTATTACAGTTATTGTAGATTGTGTGTTGCAGGTACTGCTGAGCTCATGTATGAAAATATTAAGCAGCAACCCAAAATATTCCCAAGTTTTTCCAAAGCATTCACTTTCCTGTATACCATGTGTGTGTGTGTCCAGAACTGCTATCACAGTGCTCTATCATGAAAAGAAGAAACAATGTGAATTTGAAAATCCAGCTTGATTGGTTCTTGCACACTGCAGGTTCCAATACACAGATGTCACTTTTTTGGCGCTAGATATATACCACATCGGGCAACATTTGCAGTTCTAATTATAGTTGTTTAGATGGGAACCAATCGAGAGATCATCATATATAACTATTGTGCTCACTGCTATACTGTAAAAATATCCCCTCACAACAGGTGGTTAGCTGATATAATCAGTATGCAGTAGATGTGCCCTTTAAATGGCTCAGCCTTGCTAGGTTAGAGGAACTTGAATGTATATTTTCATTTTGCAGTGGTCAGAAATTATGGCTGGGCTTATCCCTCCCTTGTGATGTCTTTGGCATCAGACATTCGACGCCAGCATGATAGGAACAACCCCCTGCCCTCCATCTTAGTCCATAGCTCAGGAGGAAAAATGGAGGCTCATCCCTGTTGCACTCAGCTTCAAGATTATCACTGGAGGGACAGATATTGCAGAAGGGACATTTGCCAAGGCAACCATGGTGAGAAAATTTGTGGAAACTTGGTAATTTGTATGAATGTGGCTTTGTGTGCACTTCATAATTATGAAGTTTTATACTGGAGAACATGAGCCAAGTCTGAGTCAATGTCATACAAACAGAAAATTAAAGGTTGCTTCATGCTGACAAACGTCCCTGTTCTCTTGCACTGCCCTGATAGAGATTACAGTATTTCATCTACCCATCGACTTGCTGCCTAACTGCTGAGGTCAAGGATTCTCTTGCAAGAGCTTCCTCTATCTTAATTCTCAAAGGATACAGAGAAATAGGTCATCCATAGCAGTACACTGCAATATGCTAATTCAGTATGCTAAATTCTGTCAGTTGTATCAAATGTTGCAGGCAATGTAATGCCTTCGAATAATTAATTGCTGATGTTAATACATATATTAATCTAGCTCGGTATATGTTTTGAATACATGCAGGACTTGTATTGTAATTTTGTCAAAGGAACACTGTCTTCCTCTAAAATTCTATCACTAGGGCTGAATCAGACGGGTTATGGTCTGCTTTCCTACTGGTCACCTATTCTTCCAAGAACATCCAGTTTTCTAGCTCAATTAGTTTTACCTGAATCAATATGACACTAACCAATATTTCCAGTAGCTGGATGTTACTTTTAAGCTGCATAAAAAGGAAATACAGCTGCATTGGTCCATAAGAGCCAATATTAAAATACACAAGAGGGCTATATGCATATTAAGATCCACCCAAAATATCACAAAATAGGAAATCTTAAAAGTTTCCCAGAACTCTTCATCAGGCTAAATGGTAGACAAAGCAGGGGATGAGATGGATGAGGAATCAAAAACAAAAAAATACAAATATTAGGTTGGATATTGTAGTCATGAGGTCTGCATTTAAATGCAGTCTTAAGATGGAGATTGCAAACAATAAACTAGTCCCTGTTAGGTGCTGCAGTTATCAGGTCACCCATAGAATTATGGGATAAGGAAACAATGGCGTCTCCATTTTTTGAAAATATAAAGTCCAGCTGTTATTGAGATCTGTCTCACACCTTAAGAAAACACATGGGTTCCTCATTCTATCAGTTTCTAGTCTTCTGTCATTCCTGTCATTCAAATTTTTAGCTAGTCTCTTTTACCGTACTTTTTTATACAGTGGTACCTCAGGTTACATACGCTTCAGGTTACATACGCTTCAGGTTACAGACTCCGCTAACCCAGAAATAGTGCTTCAGGTTAAGAACTTTGCTTCAGGATGAGAACAGAAATCGTGCTCCAGTGGCGCGGCAGCAGCAGGAGGACCCGTTAGCTAAAGTGGTGCTTCAGGTTAAGAACAATTTCAGTTAAGTACGGACCTCCAGAACGATATAAGTACTTAACCTGAGGTACCACTGTACCACAGTCAAAGTGTCTTGTTTATTTTATGCCTTATATTCAGTTTTGAGTATATGAAATAATTTTATCTAACAAGGAAGTATTGCTACTATAGTCTAAAAGTACAGATACGCTTATTTCTCACAGATCTCTACATAGCTTTAATGCAGACACATGCAAAGGAGGAAGTAATTTCATGCACCGGACAGAAGATATATTAATTAAGATAAGCTCATAAATGTCAGCTGTGGTTCTGTTTCCTAACCTTTTCCCTCTCACCTCCCTAGTAATCTCAAATAGGGAGAATTATAATTAACCCCAGCATATGCTCATTGAGCTTTTAACCCAAGAACATGTGTTCCCCAGTTTAGAAAGGCACTGGAAACAACTTATAAGATCTATGTTCATATTATTTGCAGTGGATCTAATTTCAAACACAACTACATTAATCACCATTTTAAATGGTAACCTTTTAGCTTGTCACTGTGGAATTTGTGATGAAACATGAATGATGACAGCGCAAAATGTAGACAAGATATCTAGGACACATGTTGACTGATCTATCCCCATTCTCATTATTGCCAGTTCTCACAGGGCAATTTCTACAATGGGATAAAAGGCTGTAAGCAATGATATTTAATGAGAGAGGCATGGTTGGGAGATTTACAGTGCTTAAACCCTGCCCACCAGGGAATTAAACAACAACCACCTCTCTGAAGAACATGTTCTTCGGTTCTGCTGGAGATACAGAAGAACATAGAGACCATAATAAGAAAGGAGTAGAAATGTCTGGCTGCAGGGGGGAAAGCACAGTATAAAGGGCTGAGCTGCTATAGGAGGCTTCAGAACAATGGGGCACGTCTTTTACCAAGTAAATCTTAACAAAGCTATCATTTATTTTCCTATCACATTATAATGGTTCTGACTGCCATTTGATGGCTGAAAATATCAAACCAATATATTCTTCCCAAATTAATAAAATGCAGATGCTAGACATCAAACCTGGTGTCACACTTATGCAAAGCATGCACTTTCCAGGACCCTGTAGCCCATGTCACAACAAGGACTTCAGAGTGTCAAGGAATG